>NW_026777583.1:0-205000 GCF_028023285.1 Balaenoptera ricei
CGATCATGGATCATTGTGATGACAGTGGTCATGGAGCATTGTGATGAAAGGGGTCATGGAGCACTGTGATCACAGGAGCCATGTATAATTGTGATGACCAAGGCCATGGAGCATTGTGATGACAGTTGTCATGGAGCATTGTGTTGAAAGAGGCATGGAGCATTGTGACGGCAATGGTCATGGAGCATTGTGATGACTGGTATCATGGAGCATTGTTCTGAAAAAGGTCATGGGGCAGTGTAATGACAAGTATCATGGAGGATGTGATGAATGGAGTCATGGAGCATTGTGATTAAATGGATCAGGAGGCATTTTGATGACAACAGTCATGGAACATTGTGATGACAGGGCTAATGGAGCATTGTGATGACAAGGTCTATGGAGCATTGTGATGACTGGGGTCATGGAGCATGGTGATGACAGTGGTCATGGAGCATTGTGATGACAAAGACCACGGAGCATTGTGATGACAGGTGTCATGCAGCATTGTGATGACAGGGGCCATGCAGCATTGTGATGATATGGGCATGGAGCATAGTGATGACAAGAGTTCTGGAGCATTTTGATGACAAGGGCATGGATCATTGTGATGACAGGGGCCATGAAGCACTGAGATGACAAGGGAATGTAGCATTGTGATGAAAGCGGTCCTGGAGAATTGTGAGGAAACGGGTCATGGATTATTGTGATGGAAGGGTTCCTGGAGCATTCTGATGACAAGTGCCATGGAGCATTTTAATGAAAGGGGTACTGGAGCATTGTACAGAAATGGTTCATGGATCATCGTGATTACATGGATCATGGAATATTGTGATGAAAAGGGTTTCGGAGCATTGTGACGACAGGGGTCATGGAGCATTGTAATAGCAGGTGTGATGGGGCATTGTGATGACAGGGGAATGGAGCATTGTGATGACAGAAGTCATAGAATATTGTGATGACAAGGGCCATGGAGCACTGTCATGAAAGGTCTTATCTGGCATTGTGATGAGAGTGGTCATGGAGCATTGTGACAAATGTTGTCCTGAAGCACTGTTATTAAAGGGGCCATGTAGAATTTTGATGATAAAGGCCATGGAGCATTGTGATGACAGGCATCATGGAGCAATTTGATGAAAGTGGTCATGGAGCATTGTGATGAAATGCGCCATGGAACATTGTGAAGACAAGTGTCCTGGAGCATTGTGATGACAAGGGCCATGGCCAATTCTGATGACATGTGTCATGGAGCATTGTGATGACAGTGGTCATCTATCATTATGATGAAAGGTATCACGGAGCACTGTGATGACAGGGGCCATGGAGCATTCTGATGACACGGGCATGGAGCATTATGATGAGAAGTGATCTGGAGCATTGCGATGACAAGGGTATGGAGCATTGTGATTACAGGGGCCAGGGAGCATTGAGATGACAAGGGCAGGGAGCATTGTGATGACAGCGGTCATGGATCAATGTGATGATATCTGTCATGGAACATTGTGCTGACAGGGGCCATAGAGCATTGTGATGACAGGTGTCGTGTGGCCTTGTGATGACAGTGGTCATAGAGCATTGTGATGAAAAGGATCATGGAGCAATGTGATTACAGGGGCCATGGAGCATTGTGAATACATAGGCCATGGAGTATTGCGATGACAGGGGTCAAGGAGCATTGTGATGAAAGTGGTCATGGAGCACTCTGATGACACGGGCATGGAGCATTATGATGACAAAAGTTCTGGAGCATTGTGATGATAAGGGTATGGAGCATTGTGATTACAGGGGACCAGGATCATTGTGATTATATGGGCAGTGAATGTTTTGATGACAGGGGTTCATGGAGCACTGTGATGACAAGTGTCATGGAACATTGTGATGACAGGGTTCATGGAGCATTGTGATGAGAGGGGCCTTGGAGCATTATGATGATAGGCGTCATGGGGTATTGTGATGAGAGTGGTCATAGAACATTGTGATGAAAGGGATCATGGAGCAATGGGATTACAGGGGCCATGGAGCATTTTGAATGCATAGGCCATGGAGCAGTGTGATGACAGGGGTCATGGAGCATTGTGATGAATGTGGTCATAGTTCATTGTGATGATAAGTGTCCAGGAACATTGTGATGAGATGGATCATGGAGCATTGTGATGACAAGGGCCATGGCGAATTGTGATGACAGGTGTCATGGGGCATTGTGATGACAGTGGTCATCTAGAATTGTGATGAAAGGTAACATGGAGCACTGTGATAACAGGGGCCATGGAGCATTGTGATGACAAAGGCCATGGAGCATTTTGATGACAAGTGTCATGGAGCATTGTGATGAGACGGGCATGGAGCATTATGATGCCAAGAGTTCTGGAGCATTGTGGTGACAAGGGCATGGAGCATTGTGATGACAAGGGCCATGGCCAATTCTGATGACAGGTGTCATCGGGCATTGTGATGACAGAGGTTATCTAGCATTGTGATGAAAGGTACCATGGATCACTGAGATAACAGGGGCCATGGAGCATTGTGATGATAAAGGCCATGGAGCATGTTAATGAAAAGTGTCATGGAGAATTGTGATGAGACGGGCATGGAGCATTATGATGACAAGAGTTCTGGAGCATTGCTTTGACAAGGGAATGGAGCATTGTGATTACAGGGACCATGGAGGAGAGTGATGACATCTGTCATGGAACATTGTGCTGACAGGGGCCATGGAGCATTGTGATGATAAAGGCCATGGAGCATTTTAATGAAAAGTGTCATGGAGAATTGTGATGAGACGGGCATGGAGCATTATGATGACAATAGTTCTGGAGCATTGCGTTGACAAGGGAATGGAGCATTGTGATTACAGGGACCATGGAGGAGAGTGATGACATCTGTCATGGAACATTGTGCTGACAGGGGCCATGGAGCATTGTGATGACAGGTATAATGTGGCATTGTAATGACAGTGGTCATAGAGCATTGTGATGAAATGGATCATGGAGCAATGTGATTACAGGGACCATGTAGCATTGCGAATGCATAGGCTATGGAGCATTGTGATGACAGGAGTCAAGGAGCCTTGTGATGTAAGTGGTCATGGATCATTGTGATGACAAGTGTCCTGGACCATTGTGATGACACGGGTCATGGAGCATTGTGATGGCAAGGGCCATGGCGAATTGTGATGACATGTGTCTTGGGGCATTGTGATGACAGTTGTCATGGAGCATTGTGTTGAAAGGGGCATGGAGCATTGTGACGACAATGATCTTGGAGCATTGTGATGACTGGTATCATGGAGCATTGTTCTGAAAAAGGTCATGGGGCAGTGTAATGACAAGTATCATGGAAGATGTGATGAAAGGAGTCATGGAGCATTGTGATTAAATGGATCATGAGGCATTTTGATGACAAGAGTCATGGAACATTGTGATGACAGGAATAATGGAGCATTGTGATGACAAGGGCTATGGAGCATTGTGATGCCTGGGGTCATGGAGAATTGTGATGAAAGGGGTCATGGATCATTACGATGACATGGGTAATGGAGCATTGTGATGATATGAGCATGGAGCATTGTGATGACTGGCGCCAGGGAGCATTGAGATGAAAAGGGCAGGGAACATTGTGATGACAGCAGTCATGGATCATTGTGATGATACCTGTCATGGAACATTGTGCTGACAGGGGCTATAGAGCATTGTGATGACAGGTGTCATGTGGCATTGTGATGACAGTGGTCCTAGAGCATTGTGATGACAGGGGTCAAGGAGCATTGTGATGAAAGTGGTCATGGAGCACTGTGATGACACGGGCATGGAGAATTATGATGACAAGAGTTCTGGAGCTTTGTGATGACAAGGGTCTGGAGCATTGTGATTACAGGGGACCAGGAGCATTGTGATTACATGGGCAGTGAATATTGTGATGACAGGGGTAATGGAGCACTGTGATGACTAGTGTCATGGAACATTGTGATGACAGGGATCATGGAGCATTGTGATGAGAGGGGCCTTGGAGCATTAGGATGATAGGCCTCATGGGGCATTGTGATGAGAGCGGTCTTGGAGCATTGTGATGAAACGGATCATGGAGCAATATGATTACAGGGGCCATGGAGCATTGTGAATGCATTGGCCATGGAGCAATGAAATGACAGGGGTCAAGGAGCATTGTGATGTAAGTTGTCATGGAGCATTGTGATGACAAGTGTCCATGAACATTGTGATGACATGGTTCATGGAGCATTGTGATGACAAGTGCCATGGCTAATTGTGATGACAGGTGTCATGGGGCATTGTGATGACAGTGGTCATCTAGAATTGTGATGAAAGGTAACATGGAGCACTGTGATAACAGGGGCCATGGAGCATTGTGATGATAAAGGCCATGGAGCATTTTAATGAAAAGTGTCATGGAGAATTGTGATGAGACGGGCATGGAGCATTATGATGACAAGAGTTCTGGAGCATTGTGGTGACAAGGGCATGGAGCATTGTGATGACACGGTCAAGGAACATTGCGATGACAAGAATTCTGGAGCATTGTGATGAAAGGGCATGGAGCATTGTGATTAAAGGTGACAAGGAGCATTGTGATGATATGTGCAGAGAAATTTGTGATGACAGGGGCATGGAGCATTGTGACGACAATGGTCATGGAGCATTGTGATGACTGGTATCATGGAGCATTGTTATGAAAAAGGTCAAGGGACAGTGTAATGACAAGTATCATGGAGCATGTGATGAAAGGAGTCATGGAGCATTGTGATTAAAAGGATCATGAGGCATTTTGATGACAAGAGTCATGGAACATTGTGATGACAGGGATAATGGAGCATTGTGATGACAAGGGCTATGGAGCATTGTGATGACTGGGGTCATGGGGCATGGTGATGACAGTGGTCATGGAGCATTGTGATGACAAAACCACGGAGCATTGTGATGACAGGTGTCACGGAGCATTGTGATGAAAGGGGTCATGGATCACTACGATGACATGGGTAATGGAGCATTGTGATGATACGAGCATGGAGCATTGTGATGACAGGGGTCATGCAGCATCGTGATGACAGGGGTCATGCAGCATTGTGATGACATGGGCATGGAGCATAGTGATGACAAGAGTTCTGGAGCATTTTGATGACAAGGGCATGGATCATTGTGATGACAGGGGCCATGAAGCATTGAGATGACAAGGGAATGGAGCATTGTGATGAAAGCGGTCCTGGAGAATTGTGAGGAAACGGGTCATGGATTATTGTGATGGAAGGGTTCCTGGAGCATTCTGATGACAAGTGCCATGGAGCATTTTAATGAAAGGGGTACTGGAGCATTGTACAGAAATGGTTCATGGATCATCGTGATTACACGGATCATGGAATATTGTGATGACAAGGGTTTCGGAGCATTGTGACGACAGGGGTCATGGAGCATTGTAATAGCAGGGGTGATGGGGCATTGTGATGACAGGGGCATGGAGCATTGTGATGACAGAAGTCATAGAATATTGTGATGACAAGGGCCATGGAGCATTGTCATGAAAGGTCTTCTCTGGCATTGTGATGAGAGTGGTCATGGAGCATTGTGATAAAAGTTGTCCTGAAGCACTGTTATTACAGGGGCCATGTAGAATTTTGATGACAAAGGCCATGGAGCAATGAAATGACAGAGGTCAAGGAGCATTGTGATGTAAGTTGTCATGGAGCATTGTGATGACAATTGCCCATGAGCATTGTGATGACAAGTGTCATGGCGAATTGTGATGACAGGTGTCATGGGGAATTGTGATGACAGTGGTCATATAGAACTGTGATGAAAGGTATCATGGAGGACTCTGATGACAGGGGCCGTGGAGCACTGTGATGACAGTGGTCATCTAGAATTGTGATGAAATATACCAGGGAGCATTGTGATGACAGGGGTCATGGAACACCGCAATTATAGGGGCCATGGACCATTGTGAATACAAAGGTCATGGAGCATTGAGATGACAGGGGTCATGGATCATTGTGATGACAAGGGTCCTGGATCCTTGTGATGACACGGTTCATGGAGCATTGTGATGAAAAGGTTCATCAAGCATTGTGATGACAGGGGTCATGGAGCATTGTGTTGACAAAGGCCATGGAACATTGTGTTGACAAGAATTCTGGAGCACTGTGATGACAAGCGCATGGAGCATTGTGATTATAGGGACCATGGAGCATTGTGATGACAACGGTATGGAACATTGTGATGACAAGGGTCTTCGAGCATTGTGATGACAGGGGTCATGGAGCATTGTGATGAAGGGGATCATGGAGCAATGTGATTACAGGGGCCATGGAACATTTTGAATGCATAGGCCAAGGAGCAGTGTGATGACAGGGGTCATGGAGCATTGTGATGAAAGTGGTCATAGTTCATTGTGATGATAAGTGTCCAGAAACATTGTGATGACATGGATCATGGAGCATTGTGATGGCAAGGGCCATGGCGAATTGGGATGACATGTGTCTTGGGGCATTGTGATGACAGTGGTCATCTAGAATTGTGATAAAAGGTATCATGGAGCACTGTGATGACAGGGGCCATGGAGTATTGTAATGACAAGGCCATGGAACATTGTGATGACAAGTATCATGGAGCTTTGTGATGACACGAGCATTCATCATTATGATGACAAGAGTTCTGGAGCATTGTGATGACAAGGGCATGGAGCATTGTGATTAGAGGGTCATGGAGCATTGTGATGACAACTGTCATGGAACATTGTGATGACAGGGTTCATGGAGCATTGTGATTAAAGGGGCCATGGAGCATTTTGATGACAAGGGCAGGCGAACATTTTGATTACATTGGTAATGGAGCATTGTGATGACATGGGCAGGGAACATTGTGAAGACAGGTGTAATGGAACATTGTGATTACAGGGGACATGGAGCATTTTGATGACATGGGCAGGCAACATTGTGATGACAGGTGTCTTGGAGCATTGTGAAGACAATTCTCATGTAACTTTGTGCTGACAGGGATCATGGAGCATTGTGATGACAGGCGTACTGGAGCCTTCTGAGGAAAGGTGTCATGAGTCATTGTGATTACAGCGATCATGGATCATTGTGATGACAGTGGTCATGGAGCATTGTGATGAAAGGGGTCATGGAGCACTGTGATCACAGGAGCCATGTATAATTGTGATGACCAAGGCCATGGAGCATTGTGATGACAGTTGTCATGGAGCATTGTGTTGAAAGAGGCATGGAGCATTGTGACGGCAATGGTCATGGAGCATTGTGATGACTGGTATCATGGAGCATTGTTCTGAAAAAGGTCATGGGGCAGTGTAATGACAAGTATCATGGAGGATGTGATGAATGGAGTCATGGAGCATTGTGATTAAATGGATCAGGAGGCATTTTGATGACAAGAGTCATGGAACATTGTGATGACAGGGCTAATGGAGCATTGTGATGACAAGGTCTATGGAGCATTGTGATGACTGGGGTCATGGAGCATGGTGATGACAGTGGTCATGGAGCATTGTGATGACAAAGACCACGGAGCATTGTGATGACAGGTGTCATGCAGCATTGTGATGACAGGGGCCATGCAGCATTGTGATGATATGGGCATGGAGCATAGTGATGACAAGAGTTCTGGAGCATTTTGATGACAAGGGCATGGATCATTGTGATGACAGGGGCCATGAAGCACTGAGATGACAAGGGAATGTAGCATTGTGATGAAAGCGGTCCTGGAGAATTGTGAGGAAACGGGTCATGGATTATTGTGATGGAAGGGTTCCTGGAGCATTCTGATGACAAGTGCCATGGAGCATTTTAATGAAAGGGGTACTGGAGCATTGTACAGAAATGGTTCATGGATCATCGTGATTACATGGATCATGGAATATTGTGATGAAAAGGGTTTCGGAGCATTGTGACGACAGGGGTCATGGAGCATTGTAATAGCAGGTGTGATGGGGCATTGTGATGACAGGGGAATGGAGCATTGTGATGACAGAAGTCATAGAATATTGTGATGACAAGGGCCATGGAGCACTGTCATGAAAGGTCTTATCTGGCATTGTGATGAGAGTGGTCATGGAGCATTGTGACAAATGTTGTCCTGAAGCACTGTTATTAAAGGGGCCATGTAGAATTTTGATGATAAAGGCCATGGAGCATTGTGATGACAGGCATCATGGAGCAATTTGATGAAAGTGGTCATGGAGCATTGTGATGAAATGCGCCATGGAACATTGTGAAGACAAGTGTCCTGGAGCATTGTGATGACAAGGGCCATGGCCAATTCTGATGACATGTGTCATGGAGCATTGTGATGACAGTGGTCATCTATCATTATGATGAAAGGTATCACGGAGCACTGTGATGACAGGGGCCATGGAGCATTCTGATGACACGGGCATGGAGCATTATGATGAGAAGTGATCTGGAGCATTGCGATGACAAGGGTATGGAGCATTGTGATTACAGGGGCCAGGGAGCATTGAGATGACAAGGGCAGGGAGCATTGTGATGACAGCGGTCATGGATCAATGTGATGATATCTGTCATGGAACATTGTGCTGACAGGGGCCATAGAGCATTGTGATGACAGGTGTCGTGTGGCCTTGTGATGACAGTGGTCATAGAGCATTGTGATGAAAAGGATCATGGAGCAATGTGATTACAGGGGCCATGGAGCATTGTGAATACATAGGCCATGGAGCATTGCGATGACAGGGGTCAAGGAGCATTGTGATGAAAGTGGTCATGGAGCACTCTGATGACACGGGCATGGAGCATTATGATGACAAAAGTTCTGGAGCATTGTGATGATAAGGGTATGGAGCATTGTGATTACAGGCGACCAGGATCATTGTGATTACATGGGCAGTGAATGTTTTGATGACAGGGGTTCATGGAGCACTGTGATGACAAGTGTCATGGAACATTGTGATGACAGGGTTCATGGAGCATTGTGATGAGAGGGGCCTTGGAGCATTATGATGATAGGCGTCATGGGGTATTGTGATGAGAGTGGTCATAGAACATTGTGATGAAAGGGATCATGGAGCAATGGGATTACAGGGGCCATGGAGCATTTTGAATGCATAGGCCATGGAGCAGTGTGATGACAGGGGTCATGGAGCATTGTGATGAATGTGGTCATAGTTCATTGTGATGATAAGTGTCCAGGAACATTGTGATGAGATGGATCATGGAGCATTGTGATGACAAGGGCCATGGCGAATTGTGATGACAGGTGTCATGGGGCATTGTGATGACAGTGGTCATCTAGAATTGTGATGAAAGGTAACATGGAGCACTGTGATAACAGGGGCCATGGAGCATTGTGATGACAAAGGCCATGGAGCATTTTGATGACAAGTGTCATGGAGCATTGTGATGAGACGGGCATGGAGCATTATGATGCCAAGAGTTCTGGAGCATTGTGGTGACAAGGGCATGGAGCATTGTGATGACAAGGGCCATGGCCAATTCTGATGACAGGTGTCATCGGGCATTGTGATGACAGAGGTTATCTAGCATTGTGATGAAAGGTACCATGGATCACTGAGATAACAGGGGCCATGGAGCATTGTGATGATAAAGGCCATGGAGCATGTTAATGAAAAGTGTCATGGAGAATTGTGATGAGACGGGCATGGAGCATTATGATGACAAGAGTTCTGGAGCATTGCGTTGACAAGGGAATGGAGCATTGTGATTACAGGGACCATGGAGGAGAGTGATGACATCTGTCATGGAACATTGTGCTGACAGGGGCCATGGAGCATTGTGATGATAAAGGCCATGGAGCATTTTAATGAAAAGTGTCATGGAGAATTGTGATGAGACGGGCATGGAGCATTATGATGACAAGAGTTCTGGAGCATTGCGTTGACAAGGGAATGGAGCATTGTGATTACAGGGACCATGGAGGAGAGTGATGACATCTGTCATGGAACATTGTGCTGACAGGGGCCATGGAGCATTGTGATGACAGGTATAATGTGGCATTGTAATGACAGTGGTCATAGAGCATTGTGATGAAATGGATCATGGAGCAATGTGATTACAGGGACCATGTAGCATTGCGAATGCATAGGCTATGGAGCATTGTGATGACAGGAGTCAAGGAGCATTGTGATGTAAGTGGTCATGGATCATTGTGATGACAAGTGTCCTGGACCATTGTGATGACACGGGTCATGGAGCATTGTGATGGCAAGGGCCATGGCGAATTGTGATGACATGTGTCTTGGGGCATTGTGATGACAGTGGTCATCTAGAATTGTGATAAAAGGTATCATGGAGCACTGTGATGACAGGGGCCATGGAGTATTGTAATGAGAAGGCCATGGAACATTGTGATGACAAGTATCATGGAGCTTTGTGATGACACGAGCATTCATCATTATGATGACAAGAGTTCTGGAGCATTGTGATGACAAGGGCATGGAGCATTGTGATTACAGGGTCATGGAGCATTGTGATGACAGCGGTCTTGGAGCATTGTGATGAAAGGGATCATGGAGCAATGTGATTACAGGAGCCATGGAGCATTGTGAATGCATAGGCCATGGAGCAATGAAATGACAGGGGTCAAGGAGCATTGTGATGTAAGTTGTCATGGAGCATTGTGATGACAAGTGTCCCTGAACATTGTGATGACATGGTTCATGGAGCATTGTGATGACATGTGCCATGGCGAATTGTGATGACAGGTGTCATGGGGCATTGTGATGACAACTGTCATGGAACATTGTGATGACAGGGTTCATGGAGCATTGTGATTAAAGGGGCCATGGAGCATTTTGATGACAAGGGCAGGCGAACATTTTGATTACATTGGTAATGGAGCATTGTGATGACATGGGCAGGGAACATTGTGAAGACAGGTGTAATGGAACATTGTGATTACAGGGGACATGGAGCATTTTGATGACATGGGCAGGCAACATTGTGATGACAGGTGTCATGGAGCATTGTGATGACAATTGTCATGGAACGTTGTGCTGAAAGGGATCATGGAGCATTGTGATGAGACGGTCATTGGAGCATTGTGATGACAGGCGTACTGGAGCCTTCTGAGGAAAGGTGTCATGAGTCATTGTGATTACAGCGATCATGGAACATAGTGATGACAGTGGTCATGGAGCATTGTAATGACAGGGGCCATGGAGCATTGTGATGACAGGGGTCATGGGGCATTGTGATGACAGTGGTCATGGAGCATTGTGATGAAAGGCGTCATGGAGCACTGTGATCACAGGGGCCATGTATAATTGTGATGACAAAGGCCATGGAGCATTGTGATGACAGTTGTCATGGAGCATTGTGTTGAAAGGGGCATGGAGCATTGTGACGACAATGGTCATGGAGCATTGTGATGACTGGTATCATGGAGCATTGTTGTGAAAAAGGTCATGGGGCAGTGTAATGACAAGTATCATGGAGGATGTGATGAAAGGAGTCATGGAGCATTGTGATTAAATGGATCATGAGGCATTTTGATGACAAGAGTCATGGAACATTGTGATGACAGGGCTAATGGAGCATTGTGATGACAAGGGCTATGGAGCATTGTGATGACTGGGGTCATGGAGCATTGTGATGAAAGGGGTCATGGATCACTACGATGACATGGGTAATGGAGCATTGTGATGATATGAGCATGGAGCATTGTGATGACAGGGGCCAGGGAGCATTGAGAATGACAGGGGCAGGGATCATTGTGATGACAGCAGTCATGGATCTTTGTGATGATACCTGTCATGGAGCATTGTGCTGACAGGGGCTATAGAGCATTGTGATGACAGGTGTCATGTGGCATTGTGATGACAGTGGTCATAGAGCATTGTGATGGCAGGGGTCAAGGAGCATTGTGATGAAAGTGGTCATGGAGCACAGTGATGACACGGGCATGGAGCATTATGATGACAAGAGTTCTGGAGCATTGTGATGACAAGGGTATGGAGCATTGTGATTACAGGGGACCAGGAGCATTGTGATTACATGGGGAGTGAATATTGTGATGACAGGGGTTCATGGAACACTGTGATGACAAGTGTCATGGAACATTGTGATGACAGGGTTCATGGAGCATTGTGATGAGAGGGGCCTTGGAGCATTATGATGATAGGCGTCATGGGGCATTGTGATGACAGCGGTCTTGGAGCATTGTGATGAAAGGTATCATGGAGCAATGTGATTACAGGAGCCATGGAGCATTGTGAATGCATAGGCCATGGAGCAATGAAATGACAGGGGTCAAGGAGCATTGTGATGTAAGTTGTCATGGAGCATTGTGATGACAAGTGTCCATGAACATTGTGATGACACGGTTCATGGAGCATTGTGATGACAAGTGCCATGGCGAATTGTGATGACAGGTGTCATGGGGCATTGTGATGACAGTGGTCATGTAGAATTGTAATGAAAGGTATCATGGAGGACTCTGACGACAGGGGCCGTGGAGCACTGTGATGACAGTGGTCATCTAGAATTGTGATGAAATATACCAGGGAGAATTGTGATGACAGGGGTCATGGATCACCGCAATTATAGGGGCCATGGAGCATTGTGAATACAAAGATCATGGAGCATTGAGATGACAGGGGTCATGGATCATTGTGATGACAAGGGTCCTGGAACCTTGTGATGACACGGTTCATGGAGCATTGTGATGACAAGGTTCTTCAAGCATTGTGATGACATGGGCATGGAGCATTATGATGACAAGAGTTCTGGAGCATTGTGATGAAAAGGGTATGGAGCAGTGTGATTACAGGGGACCAGGAGCATTGTGATTACATGGGCAGTGAATATTGTGATGACAGTTGTTCATGGAGCACTGTGATGACAAGTGTCATGGAATATTGTGATGACAGGGTTCATGGAGCATTGTGATGAGAGGGGCCTTGGAGCATTATGATGATAGGCGTCATGGGGTATTGTGATGAGAATGGTCATAGAACATTGTGATGAAAGGGATTCTGGAGCAATGTGAAGAATGTGGTCATAGTTCATTGTGATGATAAGTGTCCAGGAACATTGTGATGACATGGATCATGGAGCATTGTGATGACAAGGCCCATGGCGAATTGTGATGAAAGGTGTCATGGGGCATTGTGATGACAGTGGTCATCTAGAATTGTGATGAAAGGTAACATTGAGCACTGTGATAACAGGGGCCATGGAGCATTGTGATGACAAAGGCCATGGAGCATTTTGATGACAAGTGTCATGGAGCATTGTGATGAGATGGGCATGGAACATTATGATGCCAAGAGTTCTGGAGCATTGTGGTGACAAGGGCATGGAGCATTGTGATGACCAGGGCCATGGCCAATTCTGATGACAGGTGTCATCGGGCATTGTGATGACAGAGGTTATCTAGCATTGTGATGAAAGGTACCATGGATCACTGTGATAACAGGGGCCATGGAGCATTGTGATGATAAAGGCCATGGAGCATTTTAATGAAAAGTGTCATGGAGATTTGTGATGAGACGGGCATGGAGCATTATGATGACAAGAGTTCTGGAGCATTGCGTTGACAAGGGAATGGAGCATTGTGATTACAGGGACCATGGAGGAGAGTGATGACATCTGTCATGGAACATTGTGCTGACAGTGGCCATGGAGCATTGTGATGACAGGTATAATGTGGCATTGTAATGACAGGGGTCATAGAGCATTGTGATGAAATGGATCATGGAGCAATGTGATTACAGGGACCATGTAGCATTGCGAATGCATAGGCTATGGAGCATTGTGATGACAGGAGTCAAGGAGCATTGTGATGTAAGTGGTCATGGATCATTGTGATGACAAGTGTCCTGGACCATTGTGATGACAAGGGTCATGGAGCATTGTGATGGCAAGGGCCATGGCGAATTGTGATGACATGTGTCTTGGGGCATTGTGATGACAGTGGTCATCTAGAATTGTGATAAAAGGTATCATGGAGCACTGTGATGACAGGGGCCATGGAGTATTGTAATGACAAGGCCATGGAACATTGTGATGACAAGTATCATGGAGCTTTGTGATGACACGAGCATTCATCATTATGATGACAAGAGTTCTGGAGCATTGTGATGACAAGGGCATGGAGCATTGTGATTAGAGGGTCATGGAGCATTGTGATGACAACTGTCATGGAACATTGTGATGACAGGGTTCATGGAGCATTGTAATTAAAGGGGCCATGGAGCATTTTGATGATAGGCATCATGGGGCATTGTGATGACAGCGGTCTTGGAGCATTGTGATGAAAGGGATCATGGAGCAATGTGATTACAGGAGCCATGGAGCATTGTGAATGCATAGGCCATGGAGCAATGAAATGACAGGGGTCAAGGAGCATTGTGATGTAAGTTGTCATGGAGCATTGTGATGACAAGTGTCCATGAACATTGTGATGACATGGTTCATGGAGCATTGTGATGACATGTGCCATGGCGAATTGTGATGACAGGTGTCATGGGGCATTGTGATGACAACTGTCATGGAACATTGTGATGACAGGGTTCATGGAGCATTGTGATTAAAGGGGCCATGGAGCATTTTGATGACAAGGGCAGGCGAACATTTTGATTACATTGGTAATGGAGCATTGTGATGACATGGGCAGGGAACATTGTGAAGACAGGTGTAATGGAACATTGTGATTACAGGGGACATGGAGCATTTTGATGACATGGGCAGGCAACATTGTGATGACAGGTGTCATGGAGCATTGTGATGACAATTGTCATGGAACGTTGTGCTGACAGGGATCATGGAGCATTGTGATGAGACGGTCATTGGAGCATTGTGATGACAGGCGTACTGGAGCCTTCTGAGGAAAGGTGTCATGAGTCATTGTGATTACAGCGATCATGGAACATAGTGATGACAGTGGTCATGGAGCATTGTAATGACAGGGGCCATGGAGCATTGTGATGACAGGGGTCATGGGGCATTGTGATGACAGTGGTCATGGAGCATTGTGATGAAAGGCGTCATGGAGCACTGTGATCACAGGGGCCATGTATAATTGTGATGACAAAGGCCATGGAGCATTGTGATGACAGTTGTCATGGAGCATTGTGTTGAAAGGGGCATGGAGCATTGTGACGACAATGGTCATGGAGCATTGTGATGACTGGTATCATGGAGCATTGTTGTGAAAAAGGTCATGGGGCAGTGTAATGACAAGTATCATGGAGGATGTGATGAAAGGAGTCATGGAGCATTGTGATTAAATGGATCATGAGGCATTTTGATGACAAGAGTCATGGAACATTGTGATGACAGGGCTAATGGAGCATTGTGATGACAAGGGCTATGGAGCATTGTGATGACTGGGGTCATGGAGCATTGTGATGAAAGGGGTAATGGATCACTACGATGACATGGGTAATGGAGCATTGTGATGATATGAGCATGGAGCATTGTGATGACAGGGGCCAGGGAGCATTGAGAATGACAGGGGCAGGGATCATTGTGATGACAGCAGTCATGGATCTTTGTGATGATACCTGTCATGGAGCATTGTGCTGACAGGGGCTATAGAGCATTGTGATGACAGGTGTCATGTGGCATTGTGATGACAGTGGTCATAGAGCATTGTGATGGCAGGGGTCAAGGAGCATTGTGATGAAAGTGGTCATGGAGCACAGTGATGACACGGGCATGGAGCATTATGATGACAAGAGTTCTGGAGCATTGTGATGACAAGGGTATGGAGCATTGTGATTACAGGGGACCAGGAGCATTGTGATTACATGGGGAGTGAATATTGTGATGACAGGGGTTCATGGAACACTGTGATGACAAGTGTCATGGAACATTGTGATGACAGGGTTCATGGAGCATTGTGATGAGAGGGGCCTTGGAGCATTATGATGATAGGCGTCATGGGGCATTGTGATGACAGCGGTCTTGGAGCATTGTGATGAAAGGTATCATGGAGCAATGTGATTACAGGAGCCATGGAGCATTGTGAATGCATAGGCCATGGAGCAATGAAATGACAGGGGTCAAGGAGCATTGTGATGTAAGTTGTCATGGAGCATTGTGATGACAAGTGTCCATGAACATTGTGATGACACGGTTCATGGAGCATTGTGATGACAAGTGCCATGGCGAATTGTGATGACAGGTGTCATGGGGCATTGTGATGACAGTGGTCATGTAGAATTGTAATGAAAGGTATCATGGAGGACTCTGACGACAGGGGCCGTGGAGCACTGTGATGACAGTGGTCATCTAGAATTGTGATGAAATATACCAGGGAGAATTGTGATGACAGGGGTCATGGATCACCGCAATTATAGGGGCCATGGAGCATTGTGAATACAAAGATCATGGAGCATTGAGATGACAGGGGTCATGGATCATTGTGATGACAAGGGTCCTGGAACCTTGTGATGACACGGTTCATGGAGCATTGTGATGACAAGGTTCTTCAAGCATTGTGATGACACGGGCATGGAGCATTATGATGACAAGAGTTCTGGAGCATTGTGATGAAAAGGGTATGGAGCACTGTGATTACAGGGGACCAGGAGCATTGTGATTACATGGGCAGTGAATATTGTGATGACAGTTGTTCATGGAGCACTGTTATGACAAGTGTCATGGAATATTGTGATGACAGGGTTCATGGAGCATTGTGATGAGAGGGGCCTTGGAGCATTATGATGATAGGCGTCATGGGGTATTGTGATGAGAATGGTCATAGAACATTGTGATGAAAGGGATTCTGGAGCAATGTGAAGAATGTGGTCATAGTTCATTGTGATGATAAGTGTCCAGGAACATTGTGATGACATGGATCATGGAGCATTGTGATGACAAGGCCCATGGCGAATTGTGATGAAAGGTGTCATGGGGCATTGTGATGACAGTGGTCATCTAGAATTGTGATGAAAGGTAACATTGAGCACTGTGATAACAGGGGCCATGGAGCATTGTGATGACAAAGGCCATGGAGCATTTTGATGACAAGTGTCATGGAGCATTGTGATGAGATGGGCATGGAACATTATGATGCCAAGAGTTCTGGAGCATTGTGGTGACAAGGGCATGGAGCATTGTGATGACCAGGGCCATGGCCAATTCTGATGACAGGTGTCATCGGGCATTGTGATGACAGAGGTTATCTAGCATTGTGATGAAAGGTACCATGGATCACTGTGATAACAGGGGCCATGGAGCATTGTGATGATAAAGGCCATGGAGCATTTTAATGAAAAGTGTCATGGAGAATTGTGATGAGACGGGCATGGAGCATTATGATGACAAGAGTTCTGGAGCATTGCGTTGACAAGGGAATGGAGCATTGTGATTACAGGGACCATGGAGGAGAGTGATGACATCTGTCATGGAACATTGTGCTGACAGTGGCCATGGAGCATTGTGATGACAGGTATAATGTGGCATTGTAATGACAGGGGTCATAGAGCATTGTGATGAAATGGATCATGGAGCAATGTGATTACAGGGACCATGTAGCATTGCGAATGCATAGGCTATGGAGCATTGTGATGACAGGAGTCAAGGAGCATTGTGATGTAAGTGGTCATGGATCATTGTGATGACAAGTGTCCTGGACCATTGTGATGACACGTGTCATGGAGCATTGTGATGGCAAGGGCCATGGCGAATTGTGATGACATGTGTCTTGGGGCATTGTGATGACAGTGGTCATCTAGAATTGTGATAAAAGGTATCATGGAGCACTGTGATGACAGGGGCCATGGAGTATTGTAATGACAAGGCCATGGAACATTGTGATGACAAGTATCATGGAGCTTTGTGATGACACGAGCATTCATCATTATGATGACAAGAGTTCTGGAGCATTAGGATGACAAGGGCATGGAGCATTGTGATTAGAGGGTCATGGAGCATTGTGATGACAACTGTCATGGAACATTGTGATGACAGGGTTCATGGAGCATTGTGATTAAAGGGGCCATGGAGCATTTTGATGACAAGGGCAGGCGAACATTTTGATTACATTGGTAATGGAGCATTGTGATGACATGGGCAGGGAACATTGTGAAGACAGGTGTAATGGAACATTGTGATTACAGGGGACATGGAGCATTTTGATGACATGGGCAGGCAACATTGTGATGACAGGTGTCATGGAGCATTGGGATGACAATTGTCATGGAACGTTGTGCTGACAGGGATCATGGAGCATTGTGATGAGACGGTCATTGGAGCATTGTGATGACAGGCGAACTGGAGCCTTCTGAGGAAAGGTGTCATGAGTCATTGAGATTACAGCGATCATGGAACATTGTGATGACAGTGGTCATGGAGCATTGTAATGACAGGGGCCATGGAGCATTGTGATGACAGGGGTCATGGGGCATTGTGATGAGAGTGGTCATGGAGCATTGTGATGAAAGGGGTCATGGAGCACTGTGATCACAGGGGCCATGTATAATTGTGACGACAAAGGCCATGGAGCATTGTGATGACAGTTGTCATGGAGCATTGTGTTGAAAGGGGCATGGAGCATTGTGACGAGAATGATCATGGAGCATTGTGATGAATGGTATCATGGAGCATTGTTCTTAAAAAGGTCATGGGGCAGTGTAAAGACAAGTATCATGGAGGATGTGATGAAAGGAGTCATGGAGCATTGTGATTAAATGGATCATGAGGCATTTTGATGACAAGAGTCATGGAACATTGTGATGACAGGGCTAATGGAGCATTGTGCTGACTGGGGTCATGGAGCATTGTGATGAAAGGGGTCATGGATCACTACGATGACATGGGTAATGGAGCATTGTGATGATATGATCATGGAGCATTGTGATGAGAGGGGCCAGGGAGCATTGAGATGACAAGGGCAGGGAACATTGTGATGACAGCAGACATGGACCATTGTGATGATACCTGTCATGGAACATTGTGCTGACAGGGGCTATAGAGCATTGTGATGACAGATGTCATGTGGCATTGTGATGACAGTGGTCATAGAGCATTGTGATGACAGGGGTAAAGGAGCATTGTGATGAAAGTGGTCATGGAGCACTGTGATGACACGGGCATGGAGAATTATGATGACAAGAGTTCTGGAGCATTGTGATGACAAGGGTATGGAGCATTGTGATTACAGGGGATCAGGAGCATTGTGATTACATGGGCAGTGAATATTGTGATGACAGGGGTCATGGAGCACTGTGATGACTAATGTCATGGAACATTGTGATGACCGGGATCATGGAGCATTGTGATGAGAGAGGCCTTGGAGCATTATGATGATAGGCGTCATGGGGCATTGTGATGACAGCGGTCTTGGAGCATTGTGATGAAAGGGATCATGGAGCAATGTGATTACAGGAGCCATGGAGCATTGTGAATGCATAGGCCATGGAGCAATGAAATAACAGGGGTCAAGGAGCATTGTGATGTAAGTTGTCATGGAGCATTGTGATGACAAGTGTCCATGAACATTGTGATGACATGGTTCATGGAGCATTGTGATGACAAGTGCCATGGCGAATTGTGATGACAGGTGTCATGGGGCATTGTGATGACAGTGGTCATGTAGAATTGTAATGAAAGGTATCATGGAGGACTCTGACGACAGGGGCCGTGGAGCACTGTGATGACAGTGGTCATCTAGAATTGTGATGAAATATACCAGGGAGCATTGTGATGACAGGGGTCATGGATCACCGCAATTATAGGGGCCATGGAGCATTGTGAATACAAAGATCATGGAGCATTGAGATGACAGGGGTCATGGATCATTGTGATGACAAGGGTCCTGGAACCTTGTGATGACACGGTTCATGGAGCATTGTGATGACAAGGTTCTTCAAGCATTGTGATGACACGTGCATGGAGCATTATGATGACAAGAGTTCTGGAGCATTGTGATGAAAAGAGTATGGAGCACTGTGATTACAGGGGACCAGGAGCGTTGTGATTACATGGGCAGTGAATATTGTGATGACAGGGGTTCATGGAGCACTGTGATGACAAGTGTCATGGAACATTGTGATGACAGGGTTCATGGAGCATTGTGATGAGAGGGGCCTTGGAGCATTATGATGATAGGCGTCATGGGGTATTGTGATGAGAGTGGTCATAGAACATTCTGATGAAAGGGATCATGAAGCAAAGGGATTACAGGGGCCATGGAGATGATTGAATGCATAGGCCATGGAGCACTGTGATGACAGGGGTCATGGAGCAATGTGATGAATGTGGTCATAGTTCATTGTGATGATAAGTGTCCAGGAACATTGTGATGACATGGAGCATGGAGCATTGTGATGACAAGGGCCATGGCGAATTGTGATGACAGGTGTCATGGGGCATTGTGATGACAGTGGTCATCTAGAATTGTGATGAAAGGTAACATGGAGCACTGTGATAACAGGGGCCATGGAGCATTGTGATAACAAAGGTCATGGAGCATTTTGATGACACGTGTCATAAAGCATTGTGATGAGACGGGCATGGAGCATTATGATGCCAAGAGTTCTGGAGCATTGTGGTGACAAGGGCATGGAGCATTGCGATGACAAGGGCCATGGCCAATTCTTATGACAGGTGTCATCGGGCATTGTATTGACAGAGGTTATCTAGCATTGTGATGAAAGGTACCATGGATCACTGTGATAACAGGTGCCATGGAGCATTGTGATGATAAAGGCCATGGAGCATTTTAAAGAAAAGTGTCATGGAGAATTGTTATGAGACGGGCATGGAGCATTATGATGACAAGAGTTCTGGAGCATTGCGTTGACAAGGGAATGGAGCAGTGTGATTACAGTGACCATGGAGGATAGTGATGACATCTGTCATGGAACATT
The DNA here is from genome assembly GCF_028023285.1 of Balaenoptera ricei. Taxonomy (NCBI): domain Eukaryota; kingdom Metazoa; phylum Chordata; class Mammalia; order Artiodactyla; family Balaenopteridae; genus Balaenoptera; species Balaenoptera ricei. The sequence goes on from NW_026777583.1 coordinate 20,800, forward strand.
GTGCTGACAGGGGCCATGGAGCATTGTGATGAGAGGTATAATGTGGCATTGTAATGACAGTGGTCATAGAGCATTGTGATGAAATGGATCATGGAGCAATGTGATTACAGGGACCATGTAGCATTGCGAATGCATAGGCTATGGAGCATTGTGATGACAGGAGTCAAGGAGCATTGTGATGTAAGTGGTCATGGATCATTGTGATGACAAGTGTCCTGGACCATTGTGATGACACGGGTTGTGGAGCATTGTGATGGCAAGGGCCATGGCGAATTGTGATGACATGTGTCTTGGGGCATTGTGATGACAGTGGTCATCTAGAATTGTGATAAAAGGTATCATGGAGCACTGTGATGACAGGGGCCATGGAGTATTGTAATGACAAGGCCATGGAACATTGTGATGACAAGTATCATGGAGCTTTGTGATGACACGAGCATTCATCATTATGATGACAAGAGTTCTGGAGCATTGTGATGACAAGGGCATGGAGCATTGTGATTACAGGGTCATGGAGCATTGTGATGACAACTGTCATGGAACATTGTGATGACAGGGTTCATGGAGCATTGTGATTAAAGGGGCCATGGAGCATTTTGATGACAAGGGCAGGCGAACATTTTGATTACATTGGTAATGGAGCATTGTGATGACATGGGCAGGGAACATTGTGAAGACAGGTGTAATGGAACATTGTGATTACAGGGGACATGGAGCATTTTGATGACATGGGCAGGCAACATTGTGATGACAGGTGTCTTGGAGCATTGTGAAGACAATTCTCATGTAACTTTGTGCTGACAGGGATCATGGAGCATTGTGATGACAGGCGTACTGGAGCCTTCTGAGGAAAGGTGTCATGAGTCATTGTGATTACAGCGAACATGGATCATTGTGATGACAGTGGTCATGGAGCATTGTGATGAAAGGGGTCATGGAGCACTGTGATCACAGGAGCCATGTATAATTGTGATGACCAAGGCCATGGAGCATTGTGATGACAGTTGTCATGGAGCATTGTGTTGAAAGAGGCATGGAGCATTGTGACGGCAATGGTCATGGAGCATTGTGATGACTGGTATCATGGAGCATTGTTCTGAAAAAGGTCATGGGGCAGTGTAATGACAAGTATCATGGAGGATGTGATGAATGGAGTCATGGAGCATTGTGATTAAATGGATCAGGAGGCATTTTGATGACAAGAGTCATGGAACATTGTGATGACAGGGCTAATGGAGCATTGTGATGACAAGGTCTATGGAGCATTGTGATGACTGGGGTCATGGAGCATGGTGATGACAGTGGTCATGGAGCATTGTGATGACAAAGACCACGGAGCATTGTGATGACAGGTGTCATGCAGCATTGTGATGACAGGGGCCATGCAGCATTGTGATGATATGGGCATGGAGCATAGTGATGACAAGAGTTCTGGAGCATTTTGATGACAAGGGCATGGATCATTGTGATGACAGGGGCCATGAAGCACTGAGATGACAAGGGAATGTAGCATTGTGATGAAAGCGGTCCTGGAGAATTGTGAGGAAACGGGTCATGGATTATTGTGATGGAAGGGTTCCTGGAGCATTCTGATGACAAGTGCCATGGAGCATTTTAATGAAAGGGGTACTGGAGCATTGTACAGAAATGGTTCATGGATCATCGTGATTACATGGATCATGGAATATTGTGATGAAAAGGGTTTCGGAGCATTGTGACGACAGGGGTCATGGAGCATTGTAATAGCAGGTGTGATGGGGCATTGTGATGACAGGGGAATGGAGCATTGTGATGACAGAAGTCATAGAATATTGTGATGACAAGGGCCATGGAGCACTGTCATGAAAGGTCTTATCTGGCATTGTGATGAGAGTGGTCATGGAGCATTGTGACAAATGTTGTCCTGAAGCACTGTTATTAAAGGGGCCATGTAGAATTTTGATGATAAAGGCCATGGAGCATTGTGATGACAGGCATCATGGAGCAATTTGATGAAAGTGGTCATGGAGCATTGTGATGAAATGTGCCATGGAACATTGTGAAGACAAGTGTCCTGGAGCATTGTGATGACAAGGGCCATGGCCAATTCTGATGACATGTGTCATGGAGCATTGTGATGACAGTGGTCATCTATCATTATGATGAAAGGTATCACGGAGCACTGTGATGACAGGGGCCATGGAGCATTCTGATGACACGGGCATGGAGCATTATGATGAGAAGTGATCTGGAGCATTGCGATGACAAGGGTATGGAGCATTGTGATTACAGGGGCCAGGGAGCATTGAGATGACAAGGGCAGGGAGCATTGTGATGACAGCGGTCATGGATCAATGTGATGATATCTGTCATGGAACATTGTGCTGACAGGGGCCATAGAGCATTGTGATGACAGGTGTCGTGTGGCCTTGTGATGACAGTGGTCATAGAGCATTGTGATGAAAAGGATCATGGAGCAATGTGATTACAGGGGCCATGGAGCATTGTGAATACATAGGCCATGGAGCATTGCGATGACAGGGGTCAAGGAGCATTGTGATGAAAGTGGTCATGGAGCACTCTGATGACACGGGCATGGAGCATTATGATGACAAAAGTTCTGGAGCATTGTGATGATAAGGGTATGGAGCATTGTGATTACAGGGGACCAGGATCATTGTGATTACATGGGCAGTGAATGTTTTGATGACAGGGGTTCATGGAGCACTGTGATGACAAGTGTCATGGAACATTGTGATGACAGGGTTCATGGAGCATTGTGATGAGAGGGGCCTTGGAGCATTATGATGATAGGCGTCATGGGGTATTGTGATGAGAGTGGTCATAGAACATTGTGATGAAAGGGATCATGGAGCAATGGGATTACAGGGGCCATGGAGCATTTTGAATGCATAGGCCATGGAGCAGTGTGATGACAGGGGTCATGGAGCATTGTGATGAATGTGGTCATAGTTCATTGTGATGATAAGTGTCCAGGAACATTGTGATGAGATGGATCATGGAGCATTGTGATGACAAGGGCCATGGCGAATTGTGATGACAGGTGTCATGGGGCATTGTGATGACAGTGGTCATCTAGAATTGTGATGAAAGGTAACATGGAGCACTGTGATAACAGGGGCCATGGAGCATTGTGATGACAAAGGCCATGGAGCATTTTGATGACAAGTGTCATGGAGCATTGTGATGAGACGGGTATGGAGCATTATGATACCAAGAGTTCTGGAGCATTGTGGTGACAAGGGCATGGAGCATTGTGATGACAAGGGCCATGGCCAATTCTGATGACAGGTGTCATCGGGCATTGTGATGACAGAGGTTATCTAGCATTGTGATGAAAGGTACCATGGATCACTGAGATAACAGGGGCCATGGAGCATTGTGATGATAAAGGCCATGGAGCATGTTAATGAAAAGTGTCATGGAGAATTGTGATGAGACGGGCATGGAGCATTATGATGCCAAGAGTTCTGGAGCATTGCTTTGACAAGGGAATGGAGCATTGTGATTACAGGGACCATGGAGGAGAGTGATGACATCTGTCATGGAACATTGTGCTGACAGGGGCCATGGAGCATTGTGATGATAAAGGCCATGGAGCATTTTAATGAAAAGTGTCATGGAGAATTGTGATGAGACGGGCATGGAGCATTATGATGACAATAGTTCTGGAGCATTGCGTTGACAAGGGAATGGAGCATTGTGATTACAGGGACCATGGAGGAGAGTGATGACATCTGTCATGGAACATTGTGCTGACAGGGGCCATGGAGCATTGTGATGACAGGTATAATGTGGCATTGTAATGACAGTGGTCATAGAGCATTGTGATGAAATGGATCATGGAGCAATGTGATTACAGGGACCATGTAGCATTGCGAATGCATAGGCTATGGAGCATTGTGATGACAGGAGTCAAGGAGCATTGTGATGTAAGTGGTCATGGATCATTGTGATGACAAGTGTCCTGGACCATTGTGATGACACGGGTCATGGAGCATTGTGATGGCAAGGGCCATGGCGAATTGTGATGACATGTGTCTTGGGGCATTGTGATGACAGTGGTCATCTAGAATTGTGATAAAAGGTATCATGGAGCACTGTGATGACAGGGGCCATGGAGTATTGTAATGAGAAGGCCATGGAACATTGTGATGACAAGTATCATGGAGCTTTGTGATGACACGAGCATTCATCATTATGATGTCAAGAGTTCTGGAGCATTGTGATGACAAGGGCATGGAGCATTGTGATTACAGGGTCATGGAGCATTGTGATGATAACTGTCATGGAACATTGTGATGACAGAGTTCATGGAGCATTGTGATTGAAGGGGCCATGGAGCATTTTGATGACAAGGGCAGGCAAACATATTGATTACATTGGTAATGGAGCATTGTGTTGACATGGGCAGGGAACATTGTGAAGACAGGTGTAATGGAACATTGTGATTACAGGGGACATGGAGCATTTTGATGACATGGGCAGGCAACATTGTGATGACAGGTGTCATGGAGCATTGGGATGACAATTGTCATGGAACGTTGTGCTGACAGGGATCATGGAGCATTGTGATGAGACGGTCATTGGAGCATTGTGATGACAGGCGTACTGGAGCCTTCTGAGGAAAGGCGTCATGAGTCATTGTGATTACAACGATCATGGAACATTGTGATGACAGTGGTCATGGAGCATTGTAATGACAGGGGCCATGGAGCATTGTGATGACAGGGGTCATGGGGCATTGTGATGACAGTGGTCATGGAGCATTGTGATGAAAGGGGTCATGGAGCACTGTGATCACAGGGGCCATGTATAATTGTGATGACAAAGGCCATGGAGCATTGTGATGACAGTCGTCATGGAGCATTGTGTTGAAAGGGGCATGGAGCATTGTGATGACAATGGTCATGGAGCATTGTGATGACTGGTATCATGGAGCATTGTTCTGAAAAAGGTCATGGGGCAGTGTACTGACATGTATCATGGAGGATGTGATGAAAGGAGTCATGGAGCATTGTGATTAAATGGATCATGAGGCATTTTGATGACAAGAGTCATGGAACATTGTGATGACAGGGCTAATGGAGCATTGTGATGACAAGGGCTATGGAGCATTGTGATGACTGGGGTCATGGAGCATTGTGATGAAAGGGGTCATGGATCACTACGATGACATGGGTAATGGAGCATTGTGATGATATGAGCATGGAGCATTTTGAGGACAGGGTCCAGGGAGTATTGAGATGACAAGGGCAGGGAACATTGTGATGACAGCAGTCATGGATTATTGTGATGATACCTGTCGTGGAACATTGTGCTGACAGGGGCTATAGAGCATTGTGATGACAGGTGTCATGTGGCATTGTGATGACAGTGGTCATAGAGCATTGTGATGACAGGGGTCAAGGAGCATTGTGATGAAAGTGGTCATGGAGCACTGTGATGACACGGGCATGGAGAATTATGATGACAAGTGTTCTGGAGCATTGTGATGACAAGGGTATGGAGCATTGTGATTACAGGGGACCAGGAGCATTGTGATTACATGGGCAGTGAATATTGTGATGACAGGGGTCATGGAGCACTGTGATGACTAGTGTCATGGAACATTGTGATGACAGGGATCATGGAGCATTGTGATAAAAGGGGCCTTGGAGCATTATGATGATAGGCATCATGGGGCATTGTGATGACAGCGGTCTTGGAGCATTGTGATGAAAGGGATCATGGAGCAATGTGATTACAGGAGCCATGGAGCATTGTGAATGCATAGGCCATGGAGCAATGAAATGACAGGGGTCAAGGAGCATTGTGATGTAAGTTGTCATGGAGCATTGTGATGACAAGTGTCCATGAACATTGTGATGACATGGTTCATGGAGCATTGTGATGACATGTGCCATGGCGAATTGTGATGACAGGTGTCATGGGGCATTGTGATGACAACTGTCATGGAACATTGTGATGACAGGGTTCATGGAGCATTGTGATTAAAGGGGCCATGGAGCATTTTGATGACAAGGGCAGGCGAACATTTTGATTACATTGGTAATGGAGCATTGTGATGACATGGGCAGGGAACATTGTGAAGACAGGTGTAATGGAACATTGTGATTACAGGGGACATGGAGCATTTTGATGACATGGGCAGGCAACATTGTGATGACAGGTGTCATGGAGCATTGTGATGACAATTGTCATGGAACGTTGTGCTGACAGGGATCATGGAGCATTGTGATGAGACGGTCATTGGAGCATTGTGATGACAGGCGTACTGGAGCCTTCTGAGGAAAGGTGTCATGAGTCATTGTGATTACAGCGATCATGGAACATAGTGATGACAGTGGTCATGGAGCATTGTAATGACAGGGGCCATGGAGCATTGTGATGACAGGGGTCATGGGGCATTGTGATGACAGTGGTCATGGAGCATTGTGATGAAAGGCGTCATGGAGCACTGTGATCACAGGGGCCATGTATAATTGTGATGACAAAGGCCATGGAGCATTGTGATGACAGTTGTCATGGAGCATTGTGTTGAAAGGGGCATGGAGCATTGTGACGACAATGGTCATGGAGCATTGTGATGACTGGTATCATGGAGCATTGTTCTGAAAAAGGTCATGGCGCAGTGTAATGACAAGTATCATGGAGGATGTGATGAAAGGAGTCATGGAGCATTGTGATTAAATGGATCATGAGGCATTTTGATGACAAGAGTCATGGAACATTGTGATGACAGGGCTAATGGAGCATTGTGATGACAAGGGCTATGGAGCATTGTGATGACTGGGGTCATGGAGCATTGTGATGAAAGGGGTCATGGATCACTACGATGACATGGGTAATGGAGCATTGTGATGATATGAGCATGGAGCATTGTGATGACAGGGGCCAGGGAGCATTGAGAATGACAGGGGCAGGGATCATTGTGATGACAGCAGTCATGGATCTTTGTGATGATACCTGTCATGGAGCATTGTGCTGACAGGGGCTATAGAGCATTGTGATGACAGGTGTCATGTGGCATTGTGATGACAGTGGTCATAGAGCATTGTGATGGCAGGGGTCAAGGAGCATTGTGATGAAAGTGGTCATGGAGCACAGTGATGACACGGGCATGGAGCATTATGATGACAAGAGTTCTGGAGCATTGTGATGACAAGGGTATGGAGCATTGTGATTACAGGGGACCAGGAGCATTGTGATTACATGGGGAGTGAATATTGTGATGACAGGGGTTCATGGAACACTGTGATGACAAGTGTCATGGAACATTGTGATGACAGGGTTCATGGAGCATTGTGATGAGAGGGGCCTTGGAGCATTATGATGATAGGCGTCATGGGGCATTGTGATGACAGCGGTCTTGGAGCATTGTGATGAAAGGTATCATGGAGCAATGTGATTACAGGAGCCATGGAGCATTGTGAATGCATAGGCCATGGAGCAATGAAATGACAGGGGTCAAGGAGCATTGTGATGTAAGTTGTCATGGAGCATTGTGATGACAAGTGTCCATGAACATTGTGATGACATGGTTCATGGAGCATTGTGATGACAAGTGCCATGGCGAATTGTGATGACAGGTGTCATGGGGCATTGTGATGACAGTGGTCATGTAGAATTGTAATGAAAGGTATCATGGAGGACTCTGACGACAGGGGCCGTGGAGCACTGTGATGACAGTGGTCATCTAGAATTGTGATGAAATATACCAGGGAGCATTGTGATGACAGGGGTCATGGATCACCGCAATTATAGGGGCCATGGAGCATTGTGAATACAAAGATCATGGAGCATTGAGATGACAGGGGTCATGGATCATTGTGATGACAAGGGTCCTGGAACCTTGTGATGACACGGTTCATGGAGCATTGTGATGACAAGGTTCTTCAAGCATTGTGATGACACGGGCATGGAGCATTATGATGACAAGAGTTCTGGAGCATTGTGATGAAAAGGGTATGTAGCACTGTGATTACAGGGGACCAGGAGCATTGTGATTACATGGGCAGTGAATATTGTGATGACAGTTGTTCATGGAGCACTGTGATGACAAGTGTCATGGAATATTGTGATGACAGGGTTCATGGAGCATTGTGATGAGAGGGGCCTTGGAGCATTATGATGATAGGCGTCATGGGGTATTGTGATGAGAATGGTCATAGAACATTGTGATGAAAGGGATTCTGGAGCAATGTGAAGAATGTGGTCATAGTTCATTGTGATGATAAGTGTCCAGGAACATTGTGATGACATGGATCATGGAGCATTGTGCTGACAAGGCCCATGGCGAATTGTGATGAAAGGTGTCATGGGGCATTGTGATGACAGTGGTCATCTAGAATTGTGATGAAAGGTAACATTGAGCACTGTGATAACAGGGGCCATGGAGCATTGTGATGACAAAGGCCATGGAGCATTTTGATGACAAGTGTCATGGAGCATTGTGATGAGATGGGCATGGAACATTATGATGCCAAGAGTTCTGGAGCATTGTGGTGACAAGGGCATGGAGCATTGTGATGACCAGGGCCATGGCCAATTCTGATGACAGGTGTCATCGGGCATTGTGATGACAGAGGTTATCTAGCATTGTGATGAAAGGTACCATGGATCACTGTGATAACAGGGGCCATGGAGCATTGTGATGATAAAGGCCATGGAGCATTTTAATGAAAAGTGTCATGGAGAATTGTGATGAGACGGGCATGGAGCATTATGATGACAAGAGTTCTGGAGCATTGCGTTGACAAGGGAATGGAGCATTGTGATTACAGGGACCATGGAGGAGAGTGATGACATCTGTCATGGAACATTGTGCTGACAGTGGCCATGGAGCATTGTGATGACAGGTATAATGTGGCATTGTAATGACAGGGGTCATAGAGCATTGTGATGAAATGGATCATGGAGCAATGTGATTACAGGGACCATGTAGCATTGCGAATGCATAGGCTATGGAGCATTGTGATGACAGGAGTCAAGGAGCATTGTGATGTAAGTGGTCATGGATCATTGTGATGACAAGTGTCCTGGACCATTGTGATGACACGTGTCATGGAGCATTGTGATGGCAAGGGCCATGGCGAATTGTGATGACATGTGTCTTGGGGCATTGTGATGACAGTGGTCATCTAGAATTGTGATAAAAGGTATCATGGAGCACTGTGATGACAGGGGCCATGGAGTATTGTAATGACAAGGCCATGGAACATTGTGATGACAAGTATCATGGAGCTTTGTGATGACACGAGCATTCATCATTATGATGACAAGAGTTCTGGAGCATTGTGATGACAAGGGCATGGAGCATTGTGATTAGAGGGTCATGGAGCATTGTGATGACAACTGTCATGGAACATTGTGATGACAGGGTTCATGGAGCATTGTGATTAAAGGGGCCATGGAGCATTTTGATGACAAGGGCAGGCGAACATTTTGATTACATTGGTAATGGAGCATTGTGATGACATGGGCAGGGAACATTGTGAAGACAGGTGTAATGGAACATTGTGATTACAGGGGACATGGAGCATTTTGATGACATGGGCAGGCAACATTGTGATGACAGGTGTCATGGAGCATTGGGATGACAATTGTCATGGAACGTTGTGCTGACAGGGATCATGGAGCATTGTGATGAGACGGTCATTGGAGCATTGTGATGACAGGCGAACTGGAGCCTTCTGAGGAAAGGTGTCATGAGTCATTGAGATTACAGCGATCATGGAACATTGTGATGACAGTGGTCATGGAGCATTGTAATGACAGGGGCCATGGAGCATTGTGATGACAGGGGTCATGGGGCATTGTGATGAGAGTGGTCATGGAGCATTGTGATGAAAGGGGTCATGGAGCACTGTGATCACAGGGGCCATGTATAATTGTGACGACAAAGGCCATGGAGCATTGTGATGACAGTTGTCATGGAGCATTGTGTTGAAAGGGGCATGGAGCATTGTGACGAGAATGATCATGGAGCATTGTGATGAATGGTATCATGGAGCATTGTTCTTAAAAAGGTCATGGGGCAGTGTAAAGACAAGTATCATGGAGGATGTGATGAAAGGAGTCATGGAGCATTGTGATTAAATGGATCATGAGGCATTTTGATGACAAGAGTCATGGAACATTGTGATGACAGGGCTAATGGAGCATTGTGCTGACTGGGGTCATGGAGCATTGTGATGAAAGGGGTCATGGATCACTACGATGACATGGGTAATGGAGCATTGTGATGATATGATCATGGAGCATTGTGATGAGAGGGGCCAGGGAGCATTGAGATGACAAGGGCAGGGAACATTGTGATGACAGCAGACATGGACCATTGTGATGATACCTGTCATGGAACATTGTGCTGACAGGGGCTATAGAGCATTGTGATGACAGATGTCATGTGGCATTGTGATGACAGTGGTCATAGAGCATTGTGATGACAGGGGTAAAGGAGCATTGTGATGAAAGTGGTCATGGAGCACTGTGATGACACGGGCATGGAGAATTATGATGACAAGAGTTCTGGAGCATTGTGATGACAAGGGTATGGAGCATTGTGATTACAGGGGATCAGGAGCATTGTGATTACATGGGCAGTGAATATTGTGATGACAGGGGTCATGGAGCACTGTGATGACTAATGTCATGGAACATTGTGATGACCGGGATCATGGAGCATTGTGATGAGAGAGGCCTTGGAGCATTATGATGATAGGCGTCATGGGGCATTGTGATGACAGCGGTCTTGGAGCATTGTGATGAAAGGGATCATGGAGCAATGTGATTACAGGAGCCATGGAGCATTGTGAATGCATAGGCCATGGAGCAATGAAATGACAGGGGTCAAGGAGCATTGTGATGTAAGTTGTCATGGAGCATTGTCATGACAAGTGTCCATGAACATTGTGATGACATGGTTCATGGAGCATTCTGATGACAAGTGCCATGGCGAATTGTGATGACAGGTGTCATGGGGCATTGTGATGACAGTGGTCATGTAGAATTGTAATGAAAGGTATCATGGAGGACTCTGACGACAGGGGCCGTGGAGCACTGTGATGACAGTGGTCATCTAGAATTGTGATGAAATATACCAGGGAGCATTGTGATGACAGGGGTCATGGATCACCGCAATTATAGGGGCCATGGAGCATTGTGAATACAAAGATCATGGAGCATTGAGATGACAGGGGTCATGGATCATTGTGATGACAAGGGTCCTGGAACCTTGTGATGACACGGTTCATGGAGCATTGTGATGACAAGGTTCTTCAAGCATTGTGATGACACGTGCATGGAGCATTATGATGACAAGAGTTCTGGAGCATTGTGATGAAAAGAGTATGGAGCACTGTGATAACAGGGGACCAGGAGCATTGTGATTACATGGGCAGTGAATATTGTGATGACAGGGGTTCATGGAGCACTGTGATGACAAGTGTCATGGAACATTGTGATGACAGGGTTCATGGAGCATTGTGATGAGAGGGGCCTTGGAGCATTATGATGATAGGCGTCATGGGGTATTGTGATGAGAGTGGTCATAGAACATTCTGATGAAAGGGATCATGAAGCAAAGGGATTACAGGGGCCATGGAGATGATTGAATGCATAGGCCATGGAGCACTGTGATGACAGGGGTCATGGAGCAATGTGATGAATGTGGTCATAGTTCATTGTGATGATAAGTGTCCAGGAACATTGTGATGACATGGAGCATGGAGCATTGTGATGACAAGGGCCATGGCGAATTGTGATGACAGGTGTCATGGGGCATTGTGATGACAGTGGTCATCTAGAATTGTGATGAAAGGTAACATGGAGCACTGTGATAACAGGGGCCATGGAGCATTGTGATAACAAAGGTCATGGAGCATTTTGATGACACGTGTCATAAAGCATTGTGATGAGACGGGCATGGAGCATTATGATGCCAAGAGTTCTGGAGCATTGTGGTGACAAGGGCATGGAGCATTGCGATGACAAGGGCCATGGCCAATTCTTATGACAGGTGTCATCGGGCATTGTATTGACAGAGGTTATCTAGCATTGTGATGAAAGGTACCATGGATCACTGTGATAACAGGTGCCATGGAGCATTGTGATGATAAAGGCCATGGAGCATTTTTAAGAAAAGTGTCATGGAGAATTGTTATGAGACGGGCATGGAGCATTATGATGACAAGAGTTCTGGAGCATTGCGTTGACAAGGGAATGGAGCAGTGTGATTACAGTGACCATGGAGGATAGTGATGACATCTGTCATGGAACATTGTGCTGACAGGGGCCATGGAGCATTGTGATGAGAGGTATAATGTGGCATTGTAATGACAGTGGTCATAGAGCATTGTGATGAAATGGATCATGGAGCAATGTGATTACAGGGACCATGTAGCATTGCGAATGCATAGGCTATGGAGCATTGTGATGACAGGAGTCAAGGAGCATTGTGATGTAAGTGGTCATGGATCATTGTGATGACAAGTGTCCTGGACCATTGTGATGACACGGGTCGTGGAGCATTGTGATGGCAAGGGCCATGGCGAATTGTGATGACATGTGTCTTGGGGCATTGTGATGACAGTGGTCATCTAGAATTGTGATAAAAGGTATCATGGAGCACTGTGATGACAGGGGCCATGGAGTATTGTAATGACAAGGCCATGGAACATTGTGATGACAAGTATCATGGAGCTTTGTGATGACACGAGCATTCATCATTATGATGACAAGAGTTCTGGAGCATTGTGATGACAAGTGCATGGAGCATTGTGATTAGAGGGTCATGGAGCATTGTGATGACAACTGTCATGGAACATTGTGATGACAGGGTTCATGGAGCATTGTGATTAAAGGGGCCATGGAGCATTTTGATGACAAGGGCAGGCGAACATTTTGATTACATTGGTAATGGAGCATTGTGATGACATGGGCAGGGAACATTGTGAAGACAGGTGTAATGGAACATTGTGATTACAGGGGACATGGAGCATTTTGATGACATGGGCAGGCAACATTGTGATGACAGGTGTCTTGGAGCATTGTGAAGACAATTCTCATGTAACTTTGTGCTGACAGGGATCATGGAGCATTGTGATGACAGGCGTACTGGAGCCTTCTGAGGAAAGGTGTCATGAGTCATTGTGATTACAGCGATCATGGATCATTGTGATGACAGTGGTCATGGAGCATTGTGATGAAAGGGGTCATGGAGCACTGTGATCACAGGAGCCATGTATAATTGTGATGACCAAGGCCATGGAGCATTGTGATGACTGTTGTCATGGAGCATTGTGTTGAAAGAGGCATGGAGCATTGTGACGGCAATGGTCATGGAGCATTGTGATGACTGGTATCATGGAGCATTGTTCTGAAAAAGGTCATGGGGCAGTGTAATGACAAGTATCATGGAGGATGTGATGAATGGAGTCATGGAGCATTGTGATTAAATGGATCAGGAGGCATTTTGATGACAAGAGTCATGGAACATTGTGATGACAGGGCTAATGGAGCATTGTGATGACAAGGTCTATGGAGCATTGTGATGACTGGGGTCATGGAGCATGGTGATGACAGTGGTCATGGAGCATTGTGATGACAAAGACCACGGAACATTGTGATGACAGGTGTCATGCAGCATTGTGATGACAGGGGCCATGCAGCATTGTGATGATATGGGCATGGAGCATAGTGATGACAAGAGTTCTGGAGCATTTTGATGACAAGGGCATGGATCATTGTGATGACAGGGGCCATGCAGCATTGTGATGATATGGGCATGGAGCATAGTGATGACAAGAGTTCTGGAGCATTTTGATGACAAGGGCATGGATCATTGTGATGACAGGGGCCATGAAGCACTGAGATGACAAGGGAATGTAGCATTGTGATGAAAGCGGTCCTGGAGAATTGTGAGGAAACGGGTCATGGATTATTGTGATGGAAGGGTTCCTGGAGCATTCTGATGACAAGTGCCATGGAGCATTTTAATGAAAGGGGTACTGGAGCATTGTACAGAAATGGTTCATGGATCATCGTGATTACATGGATCATGGAATATTGTGATGAAAAGGGTTTCGGAGCATTGTGACGACAGGGGTCATGGAGCATTGTAATAGCAGGTGTGATGGGGCATTGTGATGACAGGGGAATGGAGCATTGTGATGACAGAAGTCATAGAATATTGTGATGACAAGGGCCATGGAGCACTGTCATGAAAGGTCTTATCTGGCATTGTGATGAGAGTGGTCATGGAGCATTGTGACAAATGTTGTCCTGAAGCACTGTTATTAAAGGGGCCATGTAGAATTTTGATGATAAAGGCCATGGAGCATTGTGATGACAGGCATCATGGAGCAATTTGATGAAAGTGGTCATGGAGCATTGTGATGAAATGCGCCATGGAACATTGTGAAGACAAGTGTCCTGGAGCATTGTGATGACAAGGGCCATGGCCAATTCTGATGACATGTGTCATGGAGCATTGTGATGACAGTGGTCATCTATCATTATGATGAAAGGTATCACGGAGCACTGTGATGACAGGGGCCATGGAGCATTCTGATGACACGGGCATGGAGCATTATGATGAGAAGTGATCTGGAGCATTGCGATGACAAGGGTATGGAGCATTGTGATTACAGGGGCCAGGGAGCATTGAGATGACAAGGGCAGGGAGCATTGTGATGACAGCGGTCATGGATCAATGTGATGATATCTGTCATGGAACATTGTGCTGACAGGGGCCATAGAGCATTGTGATGACAGGTGTCGTGTGGCCTTGTGATGACAGTGGTCATAGAGCATTGTGATGAAAAGGATCATGGAGCAATGTGATTACAGGGGCCATGGAGCATTGTGAATACATAGGCCATGGAGCATTGCGATGACAGGGGTCAAGGAGCATTGTGATGAAAGTGGTCATGGAGCACTCTGATGACACGGGCATGGAGCATTATGATGACAAAAGTTCTGGAGCATTGTGATGATAAGGGTATGGAGCATTGTGATTACAGGGGACCAGGATCATTGTGATTACATGGGCAGTGAATGTTTTGATGACAGGGGTTCATGGAGCACTGTGATGACAAGTGTCATGGAACATTGTGATGACAGGGTTCATGGAGCATTGTGATGAGAGGGGCCTTGGAGCATTATGATGATAGGCGTCATGGGGTATTGTGATGAGAGTGGTCATAGAACATTGTGATGAAAGGGATCATGGAGCAATGGGATTACAGGGGCCATGGAGCATTTTGAATGCATAGGCCATGGAGCAGTGTGATGACAGGGGTCATGGAGCATTGTGATGAATGTGGTCATAGTTCATTGTGATGATAAGTGTCCAGGAACATTGTGATGAGATGGATCATGGAGCATTGTGATGACAAGGGCCATGGCGAATTGTGATGACAGGTGTCATGGGGCATTGTGATGACAGTGGTCATCTAGAATTGTGATGAAAGGTAACATGGAGCACTGTGATAACAGGGGCCATGGAGCATTGTGATGACAAAGGCCATGGAGCATTTTGATGACAAGTGTCATGGAGCATTGTGATGAGACGGGCATGGAGCATTATGATGCCAAGAGTTCTGGAGCATTGTGGTGACAAGGGCATGGAGCATTGTGATGACAAGGGCCATGGCCAATTCTGATGACAGGTGTCCTCGGGCATTGTGATGACAGAGGTTATCTAGCATTGTGATGAAAGGTACCATGGATCACTGAGATAACAGGGGCCATGGAGCATTGTGATGATAAAGGCCATGGAGCATGTTAATGAAAAGTGTCATGGAGAATTGTGATGAGACGGGCATGGAGCATTATGATGCCAAGAGTTCTGGAGCATTGCTTTGACAAGGGAATGGAGCATTGTGATTACAGGGACCATGGAGGAGAGTGATGACATCTGTCATGGAACATTGTGCTGACAGGGGCCATGGAGCATTGTGATGATAAAGGCCATGGAGCCTTTTAATGAAAAGTGTCATGGAGAATTGTGATGAGACGGGCATGGAGCATTATGATGACAATAGTTCTGGAGCATTGCGTTGACAAGGGAATGGAGCATTGTGATTACAGGGACCATGGAGGAGAGTGATGACATCTGTCATGGAACATTGTGCTGACAGGGGCCATGGAGCATTGTGATGACAGGTATAATGTGACATTGTAATGACAGTGGTCATAGAGCATTGTGATGAAATGGATCATGGAGCAATGTGATTACAGGGACCATGTAGCATTGCGAATGCATAGGCTATGGAGCATTGTGATGACAGGAGTCAAGGAGCATTGTGATGTAAGTGGTCATGGATCATTGTGATGACAAGTGTCCTGGACCATTGTGATGACACGGGTCATGGAGCATTGTGATGGCAAGGGCCATGGCGAATTGTGATGACATGTGTCTTGGGGCATTGTGATGACAGTGGTCATCTAGAATTGTGATAAAAGGTATCATGGAGCACTGTGATGACAGGGGCCATGGAGTATTGTAATGAGAAGGCCATGGAACATTGTGATGACAAGTATCATGGAGCTTTGTGATGACACGAGCATTCATCATTATGATGTCAAGAGTTCTGGAGCATTGTGATGACAAGGGCATGGAGCATTGTGATTACAGGGTCATGGAGCATTGTGATGATAACTGTCATGGAACATTGTGATGACAGAGTTCATGGAGCATTGTGATTGAAGGGGCCATGGAGCATTTTGATGACAAGGGCAGGCAAACATATTGATTACATTGGTAATGGAGCATTGTGTTGACATGGGCAGGGAACATTGTGAAGACAGGTGTAATGGAACATTGTGATTACAGGGGACATGGAGCATTTTGATGACATGGGCAGGCAACATTGTGATGACAGGTGTCATGGAGCATTGGGATGACAATTGTCATGGAACGTTGTGCTGACAGGGATCATGGAGCATTGTGATGAGACGGTCATTGGAGCATTGTGATGACAGGCGTACTGGAGCCTTCTGAGGAAAGGCGTCATGAGTCATTGTGATTACAACGATCATGGAACATTGTGATGACAGTGGTCATGGAGCATTGTAATGACAGGGGCCATGGAGCATTGTGATGACAGGGGTCATGGGGCATTGTGATGACAGTGGTCATGGAGCATTGTGATGAAAGGGGTCATGGAGCACTGTGATCACAGGGGCCATGTATAATTGTGATGACAAAGGCCATGGAGCATTGTGATGACAGTCGTCATGGAGCATTGTGTTGAAAGGGGCATGGAGCATTGTGATGACAATGGTCATGGAGCATTGTGATGACTGGTATCATGGAGCATTGTTCTGAAAAAGGTCATGGGGCAGTGTACTGACATGTTTCATGGAGGATGTGATGAAAGGAGTCATGGAGCATTGTGATTAAATGGATCATGAGGCATTTTGATGACAAGAGTCATGGAACATTGTGATGACAGGGCTAATGGAGCATTGTGATGACAAGGGCTATGGAGCATTGTGATGACTGGGGTCATGGAGCATTGTGATGAAAGGGGTCATGGATCACTACGATGACATGGGTAATGGAGCATTGTGATGATATGAGCATGGAGCATTTTGAGGACAGGGTCCAGGGAGTATTGAGATGACAAGGGCAGGGAACATTGTGATGACAGCAGTCATGGATTATTGTGATGATACCTGTCGTGGAACATTGTGCTGACAGGGGCTATAGAGCATTGTGATGACAGGTGTCATGTGGCATTGTGATGACAGTGGTCATAGAGCATTGTGATGACAGGGGTCAAGGAGCATTGTGATGAAAGTGGTCATGGAGCACTGTGATGACACGGGCATGGAGAATTATGATGAAAAGTGTTCTGGAGCATTGTGATGACAAGGGTATGGAGCATTGTGATTACAGGGGACCAGGAGCATTGTGATTACATGGGCAGTGAATATTGTGATGACAGGGGTCATGGAGCACTGTGATGACTAGTGTCATGGAACATTGTGATGACAGGGATCATGGAGCATTGTGATAAAAGGGGCCTTGGAGCATTATGATGATATGCATCATGGGGCATTGTGATGACAGCGGTCTTGGAGCATTGTGATGAAAGGGATCATGGAGCAATGTGATTACAGGAGCCATGGAGCATTGTGAATGCATAGGCCATGGAGCAATGAAATGACAGGGGTCAAGGAGCATTGTGATGTAAGTTGTCATGGAGCATTGTGATGACAAGTGTCCATGAACATTGTGATGACATGGTTCATGGAGCATTGTGATGACATGTGCCATGGCGAATTGTGATGATAGGTGTCATGGGGCATTGTGATGACAACTGTCATGGAACATTGTGATGACAGGGTTCATGGAGCATTGTGATTAAAGGGCCATGGAGCATTTTGATGACAAGGGCAGGCGAACATTTTGATTACATTGGTAATGGAGCATTGTGATGACATGGGCAGGGAACATTGTGAAGACAGGTGTAATGGAACACTGTGATTACAGGGGACATGGAGCATTTTGATGACATGGGCAGGCAACATTGTGATGACAGGTGTCATGGAGCATTGTGATGACAATTGTCATGGAACGTTGTGCTGACAGGGATCATGGAGCATTGTGATGAGACGGTCATTGGAGCATTGTGATGACAGGCGTACTGGAGCCTTCTGAGGAAAGGCGTCATGAGTCATTGTGATTACAGCGATCATGGAACATTGTGATGACAGTGGTCATGGAGCATTGTAATGACAGGGGCCATGGAGCATTGTGATGACAGGGGTCATGGGGCATTGTGATGACAGTGGTAATGGAGCATTGTGATGAAAGGCGTCATGGAACACTGTGATCACAGGGGCCATGTATAATTGTGATGACAAA
Organism: Balaenoptera ricei; assembly: GCF_028023285.1. Taxonomy (NCBI): domain Eukaryota; kingdom Metazoa; phylum Chordata; class Mammalia; order Artiodactyla; family Balaenopteridae; genus Balaenoptera; species Balaenoptera ricei. The sequence continues at coordinate 39,677 of NW_026777583.1, forward strand.
GGCCATGGAGCATTGTGATGACAGTTGTCATGGAGCATTGTGTTGAAAGGGGCATGGAGCATTGTGACGACAGTGGTCATGGAGCATTGTGATGACTGGTATCATGGAGCATTGTTCTGAAAAAGGTCATGGCGCAGTGTAATGACAAGTATCATGGAGGATGTGATGAAAGGAGTCATGGAGCATTGTGATTAAATGGATCATGAGGCATTTTGATGACAAGAGTCATGGAACATTGTGATGACAGGGCTAATGGAGCATTGTGATGACAAGGGCTATGGAGCATTGTGATGACTGGGGTCATGGAGCATTGTGATGAAAGGGGTCATGGATCACTACGATGACATGGGTAATGGAGCATTGTGATGATATGAGCATGGAGCATTGTGATGACAGGGGCCAGGGAGCATTGAGAATGACAGGGGCAGGGATCATTGTGATGACAGCAGTCAAGGATCTTTGTGATGATACCTGTCATGGAGCATTGTGCTGACAGGGGCTATAGAGCATTGTGATGACAGGTGTCATGTGGCATTGTGATGACAGTGGTCATGGAGCACAGTGATGACACGGGCATGAAGCATTATGATGACAAGAGTTCTGGAGCATTGTGATGACAAGGGTATGGAGCATTGTGATTACAGGGGACCAGGAGCATTGTGATTACATGGGGAGTGAATATTGTGATGACAGGGGTTCATGGAACACTGTGATGACAAGTGTCATGGAACATTGTGATGACAGGGTTCATGGAGCATTGTGATGAGAGGGGCTTTGGAGCATTATGATGATAGGCGTCATGGGGCATTGTGATGACAGCGGTCTTGGAGCATTGTGATGAAAGGTATCATGGAGCAATGTGATTACAGGAGCCATGGAGCATTGTGAATGCATAGGCCATGGAGCAATGAAATGACAGGGGTCAAGGAGCATTGTGATGTAAGTTGTCATGGAGCATTGTGATGACAAGTGTCCATGAACATTGTGATGACACGGTTCATGGAGCATTGTGATGACAAGTGCCATGGCGAATTGTGATGACAGGTGTCATGGGGCATTGTGATGACAGTGGTCATGTAGAATTGTAATGAAAGGTATCATGGAGGACTCTGACGACAGGGGCCGTGGAGCACTGTGATGACAGTGGTCATCTAGAATTGTGATGAAATATACCAGGGAGAATTGTGATGACAGGGGTCATGGATCATTGTGATGACAAGGGTCCTGGAACCTTGTGATGACACGGTTCATGGAGCATTGTGATGACAAGGTTCTTCAAGCATTGTGATGACACGGGCATGGAGCATTATGATGACAAGAGTTCTGGAGCATTGTGATGAAAAGGGTATGGAGCACTGTGATTACAGGGGACCAGGAGCATTGTGATTACATGGGCAGTGAATATTGTGATGACAGTTGTTCATGGAGCACTGTGATGACAAGTGTCATGGAATATTGTGATGACAGGGTTCATGGAGCATTGTGATGAGAGGGGCCTTGGAGCATTATGATGATAGGCGTCATGGGGTATTGTGATGAGAATGGTCATAAAACATTGTGATGAAAAGGATTCTGGAGCAATGTGAAGAATGTGGTCATAGTTCATTGTGATGATAAGTGTCCAGGAACATTGTGATGACATGGATCATGGAGCATTGTGATGACAAGGCCCATGGCGAATTGTGATGAAAGGTGTCATGGGGCATTGTGATGACAGTGGTCATCTAGAATTGTGATGAAAGGTAACATTGAGCACTGTGATAACAGGGGCCATGGAGCATTGTGATGACAAAGGCCATGGAGCATTTTGATGACAAGTGTCATGGAGCATTGTGATGAGATGGGCATGGAACATTATGATGCCAAGAGTTCTGGAGCATTGTGGTGACAAGGGCATGGAGCATTGTGATGACCAGGGCCATGGCCAATTCTGATGACAGGTGTCCTCGGGCATTGTGATGACAGAGGTTATCTAGCATTGTGATGAAAGGTACCATGGATCACTGTGATAACAGGGGCCATGGAGCATTGTGATGATAAAGGCCATGGAGCATTTTAATGAAAAGTGTCATGGAGAATTGTGATGAGACGGGCATGGAGCATTATGATGACAAGAGTTCTGGAGCATTGCGTTGACAAGGGAATGGAGCATTGTGATTACAGGGACCATGGAGGAGAGTGATGACATCTGTCATGGAACATTGTGCTGACAGTGGCCATGGAGCATTGTGATGACAGGTATAATGTGGCATTGTAATGACAGGGGTCATAGAGCATTGTGATGAAATGGATCATGGAGCAATGTGATTACAGGGACCATGTAGCATTGCGAATGCATAGGCTATGGAGCATTGTGATGACAGGAGTCAAGGAGCATTGTGATGTAAGTGGTCATGGATCATTGTGATGACAAGTGTCCTGGACCATTGTGATGACACGGGTCATGGAGCATTGTGATGGCAAGGGCCATGGCGAATTGTGATGACATGTGTCTTGGGGCATTGTGATGACAGTGGTCATCTAGAATTGTGATAAAAGGTATCATGGAGCACTGTGATGACAGGGGCCATGGAGTATTGTAATGACAAGGCCATGGAACATTGTGATGACAAGTATCATGGAGCTTTGTGATGACACGAGCATTCATCATTATGATGACAAGAGTTCTGGAGCATTGTGATGACAAGGGCATGGAGCATTGTGATTACAGGGTCATGGAGCATTGTGATGACAACTGTCATGGAACATTGTGATGACAGGGTTCATGGAGCATTGTGATTAAAGGGGCCATGGAGCATTTTGATGACAAGGGCAGGCGAACATTTTGATTACATTGGTAATGGAGCATTGTGATGACATGGGCAGGGAACATTGTGAAGACAGGTGTAATGGAACATTGTGATTACAGGGGACATGGAGCATTTTGATGACATGGGCAGGCAACATTGTGATGACAGGTGTCATGGAGCATTGGGATGACAATTGTCATGGAACGTTGTGCTGACAGGGATCATGGAGCATTGTGATGAGACGGTCATTGGAGCATTGTGATGACAGGCGAACTGGAGCCTTCTGAGGAAAGGTGTCATGAGTCATTGAGATTACAGCGATCATGGAACATTGTGATGACAGTGGTCATGGAGCATTGTAATGACAGGGGCCATGGAGCATTGTGATGACAGGGGTCATGGGGCATTGTGATGAGAGTGGTCATGGAGCATTGTGATGAAAGGGGTCATGGAGCACTGTGATCACAGGGGCCATGTATAATTGTGACGACAAAGGCCATGGAGCATTGTGATGACAGTTGTCATGGAGCATTGTGTTGAAAGGGGCATGGAGCATTGTGACGAGAATGATCATGGAGCATTGTGATGAATGGTATCATGGAGCATTGTTCTTAAAAAGGTCATGGGGCAGTGTAAAGACAAGTATCATGGAGGATGTGATGAAAGGAGTCATGGAGCATTGTGATTAAATGGATCATGAGGCATTTTGATGACAAGAGTCATGGAACATTGTGATGACAGGGCTAATGGAGCATTGTGCTGACTGGGGTCATGGAGCATTGTGATGAAAGGGGTCATGGATCACTACGATGACATGGGTAATGGAGCATTGTGATGATATGATCATGGAGCATTGTGATGAGAGGGGCCAGGGAGCATTGAGATGACAAGGGCAGGGAACATTGTGATGACAGCAGACATGGACCATTGTGATGATACCTGTCATGGAACATTGTGCTGACAGGGGCTATAGAGCATTGTGATGACAGATGTCATGTGGCATTGTGATGACAGTGGTCATAGAGCATTGTGATGACAGGGGTAAAGGAGCATTGTGATGAAAGTGGTCATGGAGCACTGTGATGACACGGGCATGGAGAATTATGATGACAAGAGTTCTGGAGCATTGTGATGACAAGGGTATGGAGCATTGTGATTACAGGGGATCAGGAGCATTGTGATTACATGGGCAGTGAATATTGTGATGACAGGGGTCATGGAGCACTGTGATGACTAATGTCATGGAACATTGTGATGACCGGGATCATGGAGCATTGTGATGAGAGAGGCCTTGGAGCATTATGATGATAGGCGTCATGGGGCATTGTGATGACAGCGGTCTTGGAGCATTGTGATGAAAGGGATCATGGAGCAATGTGATTACAGGAGCCATGGAGCATTGTGAATGCATAGGCCATGGAGCAATGAAATGACAGGGGTCAAGGAGCATTGTGATGTAAGTTGTCATGGAGCATTGTCATGACAAGTGTCCATGAACATTGTGATGACATGGTTCATGGAGCATTGTGATGACAAGTGCCATGGCGAATTGTGATGACAGGTGTCATGGGGCATTGTGATGACAGTGGTCATGTAGAATTGTAATGAAAGGTATCATGGAGGACTCTGACGACAGGGGCCGTGGAGCACTGTGATGACAGTGGTCATCTAGAATTGTGATGAAATATACCAGGGAGCATTGTGATGACAGGGGTCATGGATCACCGCAATTATAGGGGCCATGGAGCATTGTGAATACAAAGATCATGGAGCATTGAGATGACAGGGGTCATGGATCATTGTGATGACAAGGGTCCTGGAACCTTGTGATGACACGGTTCATGGAGCATTGTGATGACAAGGTTCTTCAAGCATTGTGATGACACGGGCATGGAGCATTATGATGACAAGAGTTCTGGAGCATTGTGATGAAAAGGGTATGGAGCACTGTGATTACAGGGGACCAGGAGCATTGTGATTACATGGGCAGTGAATATTGTGATGACAGTTGTTCATGGAGCACTGTGATGACAAGTGTCATGGAATATTGTGATGACAGGGTTCATGGAGCATGGTGATGAGAGGGGCCTTGGAGCATTATGATGATAGGCGTCATGGGGTATTGTGATGAGAATGGTCATAGAACATTGTGATGAAAGGGATTCTGGAGCAATGTGAAGAATGTGGTCATAGTTCATTGTGATGATAAGTGTCCAGGAACATTGTGATGACATGGATCATGGAGCATTGTGATGACAAGGCCCATGGCGAATTGTGATGAAAGGTGTCATGGGGCATTGTGATGACAGTGGTCATCTAGAATTGTGATGAAAGGTAACATTGAGCACTGTGATAACAGGGGCCATGGAGCATTGTGATGACAAAGGCCATGGAGCATTTTGATGACAAGTGTCATGGAGCATTGTGATGAGATGGGCATGGAACATTATGATGCCAAGAGTTCTGGAGCATTGTGGTGACAAGGGCATGGAGCATTGTGATGACCAGGGCCATGGCCAATTCTGATGACAGGTGTCCTCGGGCATTGTGATGACAGAGGTTATCTAGCATTGTGATGAAAGGTACCATGGATCACTGTGATAACAGGGGCCATGGAGCATTGTGATGATAAAGGCCATGGAGCATTTTAATGAAAAGTGTCATGGAGAATTGTGATGAGACGGGCATGGAGCATTATGATGACAAGAGTTCTGGAGCATTGCGTTGACAAGGGAATGGAGCATTGTGATTACAGGGACCATGGAGGAGAGTGATGACATCTGTCATGGAACATTGTGCTGACAGTGGCCATGGAGCATTGTGATGACAGGTATAATGTGGCATTGTAATGACAGGGGTCATAGAGCATTGTGATGAAATGGATCATGGAGCAATGTGATTACAGGGACCATGTAGCATTGCGAATGCATAGGCTATGGAGCATTGTGATGACAGGAGTCAAGGAGCATTGTGATGTAAGTGGTCATGGATCATTGTGATGACAAGTGTCCTGGACCATTGTGATGACACGGGTCATGGAGCATTGTGATGGCAAGGGCCATGGCGAATTGTGATGACATGTGTCTTGGGGCATTGTGATGACAGTGGTCATCTAGAATTGTGATAAAAGGTATCATGGAGCACTGTGATGACAGGGGCCATGGAGTATTGTAATGACAAGGCCATGGAACATTGTGATGACAAGTATCATGGAGCTTTGTGATGACACGAGCATTCATCATTATGATGACAAGAGTTCTGGAGCATTGTGATGACAAGGGCATGGAGCATTGTGATTACAGGGTCATGGAGCATTGTGATGACAACTGTCATGGAACATTGTGATGACAGGGTTCATGGAGCATTGTGATTAAAGGGGCCATGGAGCATTTTGATGACAAGGGCAGGCGAACATTTTGATTACATTGGTAATGGAGCATTGTGATGACATGGGCAGGGAACATTGTGAAGACAGGTGTAATGGAACATTGTGATTACAGGGGACATGGAGCATTTTGATGACATGGGCAGGCAACATTGTGATGACAGGTGTCATGGAGCATTGGGATGACAATTGTCATGGAACGTTGTGCTGACAGGGATCATGGAGCATTGTGATGAGACGGTCATTGGAGCATTGTGATGACAGGCGAACTGGAGCCTTCTGAGGAAAGGTGTCATGAGTCATTGAGATTACAGCGATCATGGAACATTGTGATGACAGTGGTCATGGAGCATTGTAATGACAGGGGCCATGGAGCATTGTGATGACAGGGGTCATGGGGCATTGTGATGAGAGTGGTCATGGAGCATTGTGATGAAAGGGGTCATGGAGCACTGTGATCACAGGGGCCATGTATAATTGTGACGACAAAGGCCATGGAGCATTGTGATGACAGTTGTCATGGAGCATTGTGTTGAAAGGGGCATGGAGCATTGTGACGAGAATGATCATGGAGCATTGTGATGAATGGTATCATGGAGCATTGTTCTTAAAAAGGTCATGGGGCAGTGTAAAGACAAGTATCATGGAGGATGTGATGAAAGGAGTCATGGAGCATTGTGATTAAATGGATCATGAGGCATTTTGATGACAAGAGTCATGGAACATTGTGATGACAGGGCTAATGGAGCATTGTGCTGACTGGGGTCATGGAGCATTGTGATGAAAGGGGTCATGGATCACTACGATGACATGGGTAATGGAGCATTGTGATGATATGATCATGGAGCATTGTGATGAGAGGGGCCAGGGAGCATTGAGATGACAAGGGCAGGGAACATTGTGATGACAGCAGACATGGACCATTGTGATGATACCTGTCATGGAACATTGTGCTGACAGGGGCTATAGAGCATTGTGATGACAGATGTCATGTGGCATTGTGATGACAGTGGTCATAGAGCATTGTGATGACAGGGGTAAAGGAGCATTGTGATGAAAGTGGTCATGGAGCACTGTGATGACACGGGCATGGAGAATTATGATGACAAGAGTTCTGGAGCATTGTGATGACAAGGGTATGGAGCATTGTGATTACAGGGGATCAGGAGCATTGTGATTACATGGGCAGTGAATATTGTGATGACAGGGGTCATGGAGCACTGTGATGACTAATGTCATGGAACATTGTGATGACCGGGATCATGGAGCATTGTGATGAGAGAGGCCTTGGAGCATTATGATGATAGGCGTCATGGGGCATTGTGATGACAGCGGTCTTGGAGCATTGTGATGAAAGGGATCATGGAGCAATGTGATTACAGGAGCCATGGAGCATTGTGAATGCATAGGCCATGGAGCAATGAAATGACAGGGGTCAAGGAGCATTGTGATGTAAGTTGTCATGGAGCATTGTCATGACAAGTGTCCATGAACATTGTGATGACATGGTTCATGGAGCATTGTGATGACAAGTGCCATGGCGAATTGTGATGACAGGTGTCATGGGGCATTGTGATGACAGTGGTCATGTAGAATTGTAATGAAAGGTATCATGGAGGACTCTGACGACAGGGGCCGTGGAGCACTGTGATGACAGTGGTCATCTAGAATTGTGATGAAATATACCAGGGAGCATTGTGATGACAGGGGTCATGGATCACCGCAATTATAGGGGCCATGGAGCATTGTGAATACAAAGATCATGGAGCATTGAGATGACAGGGGTCATGGATCATTGTGATGACAAGGGTCCTGGAACCTTGTGATGACACGGTTCATGGAGCATTGTGATGACAAGGTTCTTCAAGCATTGTGATGACACGGGCATGGAGCATTATGATGACAAGAGTTCTGGAGCATTGTGATGAAAAGGGTATGGAGCACTGTGATTACAGGGGACCAGGAGCATTGTGATTACATGGGCAGTGAATATTGTGATGACAGTTGTTCATGGAGCACTGTGATGACAAGTGTCATGGAATATTGTGATGACAGGGTTCATGGAGCATGGTGATGAGAGGGGCCTTGGAGCATTATGATGATAGGCGTCATGGGGTATTGTGATGAGAATGGTCATAGAACATTGTGATGAAAGGGATTCTGGAGCAATGTGAAGAATGTGGTCATAGTTCATTGTGATGATAAGTGTCCAGGAACATTGTGATGACATGGATCATGGAGCATTGTGATGACAAGGCCCATGGCGAATTGTGATGAAAGGTGTCATGGGGCATTGTGATGACAGTGGTCATCTAGAATTGTGATGAAAGGTAACATTGAGCACTGTGATAACAGGGGCCATGGAGCATTGTGATGACAAAGGCCATGGAGCATTTTGATGACAAGTGTCATGGAGCATTGTGATGAGATGGGCATGGAACATTATGATGCCAAGAGTTCTGGAGCATTGTGGTGACAAGGGCATGGAGCATTGTGATGACCAGGGCCATGGCCAATTCTGATGACAGGTGTCATCAGGCATTGTGATGACAGAGGTTATCTAGCATTGTGATGAAAGGTACCATGGATCACTGTGATAACATGGGCCATGGAGCATTGTGATGATAAAGGCCATGGAGCATTTTAATGAAAAGTGTCATGGAGAATTGTGATGAGACGGGCATGGAGCATTATGATGACAAGAGTTCTGGAGCATTGCGTTGACAAGGGAATGGAGCATTGTGATTACAGGGACCATGGAGGATAGTGATGACATCTGTCATGGAACATTGTGCTGACAGGGGCCATGGAGCATTGTGATGACAGGTATAATGTGGCATTGTAATGACAGGGGTCATAGAGCATTGTGATGAAATGGATCATGGAGCAATGTGATTACAGGGACCATGTAGCATTGCGAATGCATAGGCTATGGAGCATTGTGATGACAGGAGTCAAGGAGCATTGTGATGTAAGTGGTCATGGATCATTGTGATGACAAGTGTCCTGGACCATTGTGATGACACAGGTCATGGAGCATTGTGATGGCAAGGGCCATGGCGAATGGTGATGACATGTGTCTTGGGGCATTGTGATGACAGTGGTCATCTAGAATTGTGATAAAAGGTATCATGGAGCACTGTGATGACAGGGGCCATGGAGTATTGTAATGACAAGGCCATGGAACATTGTGATGACAAGTATCATGGAGCTTTGTGATGACACGAGCATTCATCATTATGATGACAAGAGTTCTGGAGCATTGTGATGACAAGGGCATGGAGCATTGTGATTAGAGGGTCATGAAGCATTGTGATGACAACTGTCATGGAACATTGTGATGACAGGGTTCATGGAGCATTGTGATTAAAGGGGCCATGGAGCATTTTGATGACAAGGGCAGGCGAACATTTTGATTACATTGGTAATGGAGCATTGTGATGACATGGGCAGGGAACATTGTGAAGACAGGTGTAATGGAACATTGTGATTACAGGGGACATGGAGCATTTTGATGACATGGGCAGGCAACATTGTGATGACAGGTGTCATGGAGCATTGGGATGACAATTGTCATGGAACGTTGTGCTGACAGGGATCATGGAGCATTGTGATGAGACGGTCATTGGAGCATTGTGATGACAGGCGAACTGGAGCCTTCTGAGGAAAGGTGTCATGAGTCATTGAGATTACAGCGATCATGGAGCATTGTGACGACAATGGTCATGGAGCATTGTGATGACTGGTATCATGGAGCATTGTTGTGAAAAAGGTCATGGGGCAGTGTAATGACAAGTATCATGGAGGATGTGATGAAAGGAGTCATGGAGCATTGTGATTAAATGGATCATGAGGCATTTTGATGACAAGAGTCATGGAACATTGTGATGACAGGGCTAATGGAGCATTGTGATGACAAGGGCTATGAAGCATTGTGATGACTGGGGTCATGGAGCATTGTGATGAAAGGGGTCATGGATCACTACGATGACAGGGGTAATGGAGCATTGTGATGATATGGGCATGGAGCATTGTGATGACAGGAGCCATGGAGCATTGTGAATGCATAGGCCATGGAGCAATGAAATGACAGGGGTCAAGGAGCATTGTGATGTAAGTTGTCATGGAGCATTGTGATGACAAGTGTCCATGAACATTGTGATGACATGGTTCATGGAGCATTCTGATGACACGGGCATGGAGCATTATGATGAGAATTGATCTGGAGCATTGCGATGACAAGGGTATGGAGCATTGTGATTACAGGGGCCAGGGAGCATTGAGATGACAAGGGCAGGGAGCATTGTGATGACAGCGGTCATGGATCAATGTGATGATATCTGTCATGGAACATTGTGCCGACAGGGGCCATAGAGCATTGTGATGACAGGTGTCGTGTGGCCTTGTGATGACAGTGGTCATAGAGCATTGTGATGAAAAGGATCATGGAGCAATGTGATTACAGGGGCCATGGAGCATTGTGAATACATAGGCCATGGAGCATTGCGATGACAGGGGTCAAGGAGCATTGTGATGAAAGTGGTCATGGAGCACTCTGATGACACGGGCATGGAGCATTATGATGACAAAAGTTCTGGAGCATTGTGATGATAAGGGTATGGAGCATTGTGATTACAGGGGACCAGGATCATTGTGATTACATGGGCAGTGAGTGTTGTGATGACAGGGGTTCATGGAGCACTGTGATGACAAGTGTCATGGAACATTGTGATGACAGGGTTCATGGAGCATTGTGATGAGAGGGGCCTTGGAGCATTATGATGATAGGCGTCATGGGGTATTGTGATGAGAGTGGTCATAGAACATTAGAACATTGTGATGAAAGGGATCATGGAGCAATGTGACTACAGGGGCCATGGAGCATTGTGAATGCATAGGCCATGGAGCAAAGAAATGACAGGGGTCAAGGAGCATTGTGATGTAAGTTGTCATGGAGGATTGTGATGACTATTGTCCATGAACATTGTGATGACATGGTTCATGGAGCATTGTGATGACAGGTGTCATGTGGAATTGTGATGAGAGTGGTCATATAGAATTGTGATGGAAGGTATCATGGAGGACTCTGACGACAGGGGCCGTGGAGCATTGTGATGACAGTGGTCATCTAGAATTGTGATGAAATATACCAGGGTGCATTGTGATGACAGGGGTCATGGATCACCGAAATTATGGGGGCCATGGAGCATTGTGAATACAAAGATCATGGAGCATTGAGATGACAGGGGTCATGGATCATTGTGATCACAAGGGTCCTGGAACCTTGTGATGACACGGTTCATGGAGCATTGTGATGACAAGGTTCTTCAAGCATTGTGATGACACGGGCATGGAGCATTATGATGACAAGAGTTCTGGAGCATTGTGATGAAAAGGGTATGGAGCACTGTGATTACAGGGGACCAGGAGCATTGTGATTACATAGGCAGTGAATATTGTGATGACAGGGCTTCATGGAGCACTGTGATGACAAGTGTCATGGAACATTGTGATGACAGGGTTCATGGAGCATTGTGATGAGAGGGGCCTTGGAGCATTATGATGATAGGCGTCATGGGGTTTTGTGATGAGAGTGGTCATAGAACATTGTGATGAAAGGGATCATGGAGCAATGTGATTACAGGGGCCATGGAGCATTTTGAATGCATAGGCCATGGAGCAGTGTGATGACAGGGGTCATGGAGCATTGTGATGAATGTCGTCATAGTTCATTGTGATGATAAGTGTCCAGGAACATTGTGATGACATGGATCATGGAGCATTGTGATGACAAGGGCCATGGCGAATTGTGATGAGAGGTGTCATGGGGCATTGTGATGACAGTGGTCATCTAGAATTGTGATGAAAGGTAACATGGAGCACTGTGATAACAGGGGCCATGGAGCATTGTGATGACAAAGGCGATGGAGCATTTTGATGACAAGTGTCATGGAGCATTGTGATGAGACGGGCATGGAGCATTATGATGCCAAGAGTTCTGGAGCATTGCGTTGACAAGGGAATGGAGCATTGTGATTACAGGGACCATGGAGGAGAGTGATGACATCTGTCATGGAACATTGTGCTGACAGGGGCCATGGAGCATTGTGATGACAGGTATAATGTGGCATTGTAATGACAGTGGTCATAGAGCATTGTGATGAAATGGATCATGGAGCAATGTGATTACAGGGACCATGTAGCATTGCGAATGCATAGGCTATGGAGCATTGTGATGACAGGAGTCAAGGAGCATTGTGATGTAAGTGGTCATGGATCATTGTGATGACAAGTGTCCTGGACCATTGTGATGACACGGGTCATGGAGCATTGTGATGGCAAGAGCCATGGCGAATTGTGATGACATGTGTCTTGGGGCATTGTGATGACAGTGGTCATCTAGAATTGTGATAAAAGGTATCATGGAGCACTGTGATGACAGGTGCCATGGAGTATTGTAATGACAAGGCCATGGAACATTGTGATGACAAGTATCATGGAGCTTTGTGATGACACGAGCATTCATCATTATGATGACAAGAGTTCTGGAGCATTGTGATGACAAGGGCATGGAGCATTGTGATTAGAGGGTCATGGAGCATTGTGATGACAACTGTCATGGAACATTGTGATGACAGGGTTCATGGAGCATTGTGATTAAAGGGGCCATGGAGCATTTTGATGACAAGGGCAGGCGAACATTTTGATTACATTGGTAATGGAGCATTGTGATGACATGGGCAGGGAACATTGTGAAGACAGGTGTAATGGAACATTCTGATTACAGGGGACATGGAGCATTTTGATGACATGGGCAGGCAACATTGTGATGACAGGTGTCATGGAGCATGGTGATGACAATTGTCATGGAACGTTGTGCTGACAGCGATCATGGAGCATTGTGATGAGACGGTCATTGGAGCATTGTGATGACAGGCGTACTGGAGCCTTCTGAGGAAAGGTGTCATGAGTCATTGTGAGTACAGCGATCATGGAACATTGTGATGACAGTGGTCATGGAGCATTGTAATGACAGGGGCCATGGAGCATTGTGATGACAGGGGTCATGGGGCATTGTGATGAGAGTGGTCATAGAGCATTGTCATGAGAGGGGCCATGGAGCATTGTGATGACAGGGGTCATGGGGCATTGTGATCACAGGGGCCATGTATAATTGTGATGACAAATGCCATGGAGCATTGTGATGACAGTTGTCATGGAGCATTGTGTTGAAAGGGGCATGGAGCATTGTGACGACAATGGTCATGGAGCATTGTGATGACTGGTATCATGGAGCATTGTTCTGAAAAAGGTCATGGGGCAGTGTAATGACAAGTATCATGGAGGATGTGATGAAAGGAGTCATGGAGCATTGTGATTAAATGGATCATGAGGCATTTTGATGACAAGAGTCATGGAACATTGTGATGACAGGGCTAATGGAGCATTGTGATGACAAGGGCTATGGAGCATTGTGATGACTGGGGTCATGGAGATTGTGATGAAAGGGGTCATGGATCACTACGATGACATGGGTAATGGAGCATTGTGATGATATGAGCATGGAGCATTGTGATGACAGGGGCCAGGGAATATTGAGATGACAAGGGCAGGGAACATTGTGATGACAGCAGTCATGGATCATTGTGATGATACCTGTCATGGAACATTGTGCTGACAGGGGCTATAGAGCATTGTGATGACAGGTGTCATGTGGCATTGTGATGACAGTGGTCATAGAGCATTGTGATGACAGGGGTCAAGGAGCATTGTGATGAAAGTGGTCATGGAGCACTGTGATGACACGGGCATGGAGAATTATGATGACAAGTGTTCTGGAGCATTGTGATGACAAGGGTATGGAGCATTGTGATTACAGGGGACCAGGAGCATTGTGATTACATGGGCAGTGAATATTGTGATGACAGGGGTCATGGAGCACTGTGATGACTAGTGTCATGGAACATTGTGATGACAGGGATCATGGAGCATTGTGATAAAAGGGGCCTTGGAGCATTATGATGATAGGCATCATGGGGCATTGTGATGACAGCGGTCTTGGAGCATTGTGATGAAAGGGATCATGGAACAATGTGATTACAGGAGCCATGGAGCATTGTGAATGCATAGGCCATGGAGCAATGAAATGACAGGGGTCAAGGAGCATTGTGATGTAAGTTGTCATGGAGCATTGTGATGACAAGTGTCCATGAACATTGTGATGACATGGTTCATGGAGCATTGTGATGACATGTGCCATGGCGAATTGTGATGACAGGTGTCATGGGGCATTGTGATGACAACTGTCATGGAACATTGTGATGACAGGGTTCATGGAGCATTGTGATTAAAGGGGCCATGGAGCATTTTGATGACAAGGGCAGGCGAACATTTTGATTACATTGGTAATGGAGCATTGTGATGACATGGGCAGGGAACATTGTGAAGACAGGTGTAATGGAACATTGTGATTACAGGGGACATGGAGCATTTTGATGACATGGGCAGGCAACATTGTGATGACAGGTGTCATGGAGCATTGTGATGACAATTGTCATGGAACGTTGTGCTGACAGGGATCATGGAGCATTGTGATGAGACGGTCATTGGAGCATTGTGATGACAGGCGTACTGGAGCCTTCTGAGGAAAGGTGTCATGAGTCATTGTGATTACAGCGATCATGGAACATTGTGATGACAGTGGTCATGGAGCATTGTAATGACAGGGGCCATGGAGCATTGTGATGACAGGGGTCATGGGGCATTGTGATGACAGTGGTCATGGAGCATTGTGATGAAAGGCGTTATGGAGCACTGTGATCACAGGGGCCATGTATAATTGTGATGACAAAGGCCATGGAGCATTGTGATGACAGTTGTCATGGAGCATTGTGTTGAAAGGGGCATGGAGCATTGTGACGACAATGGTCATGGAGCATTGTGATGACTGGTATCATGGAGCATTGTTCTGAAAAAGGTCATGGCGCAGTGTAATGACAAGTATCATGGAGGATGTGATGAAAGGAGTCATGGAGCATTGTGATTAAATGGATCATGAGGCATTTTGATGACAAGAGTCATGGAACATTGTGATGACAGGGCTAATGGAGCATTGTGATGACAAGGGCTATGGAGCATTGTGATGACTGGGGTCATGGAGCATTGTGATGAAAGGGGTCATGGATCACTACGATGACATGGGTAATGGAGCATTGTGATGATATGAGCATGGAGCATTGTGATGACAGGGGCCAGGGAGCATTGAGAATGACAGGGGCAGGGATCATTGTGATGACAGCAGTCATGGATCTTTGTGATGATACCTGTCATGGAGCATTGTGCTGACAGGGGCTATAGAGCATTGTGATGACAGATGTCATGTGGCATTGTGATGACAGTGGTCATAGAGCATTGTGATGACAGGGGTCAAGGAGCATTGTGATGAAAGTGGTCATGGAGCACAGTGATGACACGGGCATGGAGCATTATGATGACAAGAGTTCTGGAGCATTGTGATGACAAGGGTATGGAGCATTGTGATTACAGGGGACCAGGAGCATTGTGATTACATGGGGAGTGAATATTGTGATGACAGGGGTTCATGGAACACTGTGATGACAAGTGTCATGGAACATTGTGATGACAGGGTTCATGGAGCATTGTGATGAGAGGGGCCTTGGAGCATTATGATGATAGGCGTCATGGGGCATTTTGATGACAGCGGTCTTGGAGCATTGTGATGAAAGGTATCATGGAGCAATGTGATTACAGGAGCCATGGAGCATTGTGAATGCATAGGCCATGGAGCAATGAAATGACAGGGGTCAAGGAGCATTGTGATGTAAGTTGTCATGGAGCATTGTGATGACAAGTGTCCATGAACATTGTGATGACACGGTTCATGGAGCATTGTGATGACAAGTGCCATGGCGAATTGTGATGACAGGTGTCATGGGGCATTGTGATGACAGTGGTTATGTAGAATTGTAATGAAAGGTATCATGGAGGACTCTGACGACAGGGGCCGTGGAGCACTGTGATGACAGTGGTCATCTAGAATTGTGATGAAATATACCAGGGAGAATTGTGATGACAGGGGTCATGGATCACTGCAATTATAGGGGCCATGGAGCATTGTGAATACAAAGATCATGGAGCATTGAGATGACAGGGGTCATGGATCATTGTGATGACAAGGGTCCTGGAACCTTGTGATGACACGGTTCATGGAGCATTGTGATGACAAGGTTCTTCAAGCATTGTGATGACACGGGCATGGAGCATTATGATGACAAGAGTTCTGGAGCATTGTGATGAAAAGGGTATGGAGCACTGTGATTACAGGGGACCAGGAGCATTGTGATTACATGGGCAGTGAATATTGTGATGACAGTTGTTCATGGAGCACTGTGATGACAAGTGTCATGGAATATTGTGATGACAGGGTTCATGGAGCATTGTGATGAGAGGGGCCTTGGAGCATTATGATGATAGGCGTCATGGGGTATTGTGATGAGAATGGTCATAGAACATTGTGATGAAAGGGATTCTGGAGCAATGTGAAGAATGTGGTCATAGTTCATTGTGATGATAAGTGTCCAGGAACATTGTGATGACATGGATCATGGAGCATTGTGATGACAAGGCCCATGGCGAATTGTGATGAAAGGTGTCATGGGGCATTGTGATGACAGTGGTCATCTAGAATTGTGATGAAAGGTAACATTGAGCACTGTGATAACAGGGGCCATGGAGCATTGTGATGACAAAGGCCATGGAGCATTTTGATGACAAGTGTCATGGAGCATTGTGATGAGATGGGCATGGAACATTATGATGCCAAGAGTTCTGGAGCATTGTGGTGACAAGGGCATGGAGCATTGTGATGACCAGGGCCATGGCCAATTCTGATGACAGGTGTCATCGGGCATTGTGATGACAGAGGTTATCTAGCATTGTGATGAAAGGTACCATGGATCACTGTGATAACAGGGGCCATGGAGCATTGTGATGATAAAGGCCATGGAGCATTTTAATGAAAAGTGTCATGGAGAATTGTGATGAGACGGGCATGGAGCATTATGATGACAAGAGTTCTGGAGCATTGCGTTGACAAGGGAATGGAGCATTGTGATTACAGGGACCATGGAGGATAGTGATGACATCTGTCATGGAACATTGTGCTGACAGGGGCCATGGAGCATTGTGATGACAGGTATAATGTGGCATTGTAATGACAGGGGTCATAGAGCATTGTGATGAAATGGATCATGGAGCATTGTGATTACAGGGACCATGTAGCATTGCGAATGCATAGGCTATGGAGCATTGTGATGACAGGAGTCAAGGAGCATTGTGATGTAACTGGTCATGGATCATTGTGATGACAAGTGTCCTGGACCATTGTGATGACACGGGTCATGGAGCATTGTGATGGCAAGGGCCATGGCGAATGGTGATGACATGTGTCTTGGGGCATTGTGATGACAGTGGTCATCTAGAATTGTGATAAAAGGTATCATGGAGCACTGTGATGACAGGGGCCATGGAGTATTGTAATGACAAGGCCATGGAACATTGTGATGACAAGTATCATGGAGCTTTGTGATGACACGAGCATTCATCATTATGATGACAAGAGTTCTGGAGCATTGTGATGACAAGGGCATGGAGCATTGTGATTAGAGGGTTATGGAGTATTGTGATGACAACTGTCATGGAACATTGTGATGACAGGGTTCATGGAGCATTGTGATTAAAGGGGCCATGGAGCATTTTGATGACAAGGGCAGGCGAACATTTTGATTACATTGGTAATGGAGCATTGTGATGACATGGGCAGGGAACATTGTGAAGACAGGTGTAATGGAACATTGTGATTACAGGGGACATGGAGCATTTTGATGACATGGGCAGGCAACATTGTGATGACAGGTGTCATGGAGCATTGGGATGACAATTGTCATGGAACGTTGTGCTGACAGGGATCATGGAGCATTGTGATGAGACGGTCATTGGAGCATTGTGATGACAGGCGAACTGGAGCCTTCTGAGGAAAGGTGTCATGAGTCATTGAGATTACAGCGATCATGGAGCATTGTGACGACAATGGTCATGGAGCATTGTGATGACTGGTATCATGGAGCATTGTTGTGAAAGAGGTCATGGGGCAGTGTAATGACAAGTATCATGGAGGATGTGATGAAAGGAGTCATGGAGCATTGTGATTAAATGGATCATGAGGCATTTTGATGACAAGAGTCATGGAACATTGTGATGACAGGGCTAATGGAGCATTGTGATGACAAGGGCTATGGAGCATTGTGATGACTGGGGTCATGGAGCATTGTGATGAAAGGGGTCATGGATCACTACGATGACAGGGGTAATGGAGCATTGTGATGATATGGGCATGGAGCATTGTGATGACAGGAGCCATGGAGCATTGTGAATGCATAGGCCATGGAGCAATGAAATGACAGGGGTCAAGGAGCATTGTGATGTAAGTTGTCATGGAGCATTGTGATGACAAGTGTCCATGAACATTGTGATGACATGGTTCATGGAGCATTCTGATGACACGGGCATGGAGCATTATGATGAGAAGTGATCTGGAGCATTGCGATGACAAGGGTATGGAGCATTGTGATTACAGGGGCCAGGGAGCATTGAGATGACAAGGGCAGGGAGCATTGTGATGACAGCGGTCATGGATCAATGTGATGATATCTGTCATGGAACATTGTGCCGACAGGGGCCATAGAGCATTGTGATTACAGGTGTCGTGTGGCCTTGTGATGACAGTGGTCATAGAGCATTGTGATGAAAAGCATCATGGAGCAATGTGATTACAGGGGCCATGGAGCATTGTGAATACATAGGCCATGGAGCATTGCGATGACAGGGGTCAAGGAGCATTGTGATGAAAGTGGTCATGGAGCACTCTGATGACACGGGCATGGAGCATTATGATGACAAAAGTTCTGGAGCATTGTGATGATAAGGGTATGGAGCATTGTGATTACAGGGGACCAGGATCATTGTGATTACATGGGCAGTGAATGTTGTGATGACAGGGTTTCATGGAGCACTGTGATGACAAGTGTCATGGAACATTGTGATGACAGGGTTCATGGAGCATTGTGATGAGAGGGGCCTTGGAGCATTATGATGATAGGCGTCATGGGGTATTGTGATGAGAGTGGTCATAGAACATTAGAACATTGTGATGAAAGGGATCATGGAGCAATGTGACTACAGGGGCCATGGAGCATTGTGAATGCATAGGCCATGGAGCAATGAAATGACAGGGGTCAAGGAGCATTGTGATGTAAGTTGTCATGGAGGATTTTGATGACTATTGTCCATGAACATTGTGATGACATGGTTCATGGAGCATTGTGATGACAGGTGTCATGTGGAATTGTGATGAGAGCGGTCATATAGAATTGTGATGAAAGGTATCATGGAGGACTCTGACGACAGGGGCCGTGGAGCACTGTGATGACAGTGGTCATCTAGAATTGTGATGAAATATACCAGGGAGCATTGTGATGACAGGGGTCATGGATCACCGAAATTATGGGGGCCATGGAGCATTGTGAATACAAAGATCATGGAGCATTGAGATGACAGGGGTCATGGATCATTGTGATGACAAGGGTCTTGGAACCTTGTGATGACACGGTTCATGGAGCATTGTGATGACAAGGTTCTTCAAGCATTGTGATGACACGGGCATGGAGCATTATGATGACAAGAGTTCTGGAGCATTGTGATGAAAAGGGTATGGAGCACTGTGATTACAGGGGACCAGGAGCATTGTGATTACATAGGCAGTGAATATTGTGATGACAGGGCTTCATGGAGCACTGTGATGACAAGTGTCATGGAACATTGTGATGACAGGGTTCATGGAGCATTGTGATGAGAGGGGCCTTGGAGCATTATGATGATAGGCGTCATGGGGTTTTGTGATGAGAGTGGTCATAGAACATTGTGATGAAAGGGATCATGGAGCAATGTGATTACAGGAGCCATGGAGCATTTTGAATGCATAGGCCATGGAGCAGTGTGATGACAGGGGTCATGGAGCATTGTGATGAATGTGGTCATAGTTCATTGTGATGATAAGTGTCCAGGAACATTGTGATGACATGGATCATGGAGCATTGTGATGACAAGGGCCATGGCGAATTGTGATGAGAGGTGTCATGGGGCATTGTGATGACAGTGGTCATCTAGAATTGTGATGAAAGGTAACATGGAGCACTGTGATAACAGGGGCCATGGAGCATTGTGATGACAAAGGCGATGGAGCATTTTGATGACAAGTGTCATGGAGCATTGTGATGAGACGGGCATGGAGCATTATGATGCCAAGAGTTCTGGAGCATTGTGGTGACAAGGGCATGGAGCATTGTGATGACAAGGGCCATGGCCAATTCTGATGACAGGTGTCATCGGGCATTGTGATGACAGAGGTTATCTAGCATTGTGATGAAAGGTACCATGGATCACTGTGATAACAGGGCCCATGGAGCATTGTGATGATAAAGGCCATGGAGCATTTTAATGAAAAGTGTCATGGAGAATTGTGATGAGATGGGCATGGAGCATTATGATGACAAGAGTTCTGGAGCATTGCGTTGACAAGGGAATGGAGCATTGTGATTACAGGGACCATGGAGGAGAGTGATGACATCTGTCATGGAACATTGTGCTGACAGGGGCCATGGAGCATTGTGATGACAGGTATAATGTGGCATTGTAATGACAGTGGTCATAGAGCATTGTGATGAAATGGATCATGGAGCAATGTGATTACAGGGACCATGTAGCATTGCGAATGCATAGGCTATGGAGCATTGTGATGACAGGAGTCAAGGAGCATTGTGATGTAAGTGGTCATGGATCATTGTGATGACAAGTGTCCTGGACCATTGTGATGACACGGGTCATGGAGCATTGTGATGGCAAGAGCCATGGCGAATTGTGATGACATGTGTCTTGGGGCATTGTGATGACAGTGGTCATCTAGAATTGTGATAAAAGGTATCATGGAGCACTGTGATGACAGGGGCCATGGAGTATTGTAATGACAAGGCCATGGAACATTGTGATGACAAGTATCATGGAGCTTTGTGATGACACGAGCATTCATCATTATGATGACAAGAGTTCTGGAGCATTGTGATGACAAGGGCATGGAGCATTGTGATTAGAGGGTCATGGAGCATTGTGATGACAACTGTCATGGAACATTGTGATGACAGGGTTCATGGAGCATTGTGATTAAAGGGGCCATGGAGCATTTTGATGACAAGGGCAGGCGAACATTTTGATTACATTGGTAATGGAGCATTGTGATGACATGGGCAGGGAACATTGTGAAGACAGGTGTAATGGAACATTGTGATTACAGGGGACATGGAGCATTTTGATGACATGGGCAGGCAACATTGTGATGACAGGTGTCATGGAGCATTGTGATGACAATTGTCATGGAACGTTGTGCTGACAGGGATCATGGAGCATTGTGATGAGACGGTCATTGGAGCATTGTGATGACAGGCGTACTGGAGCCTTCTGAGGAAAGGTGTCATGAGTCATTGTGAGTACAGCGATCATGGAACATTGTGATGACAGTGGTCATGGCGCATTGTAATGACAGGGGCCATGGAGCATTGTGATGACAGGGGTCATGGGGCATTGTGATGAGAGTGGTCATGGAGCATTGTAATGAGAGGGGCCATGGAGCATTGTGATGACAGGGGTCATGGGGCATTGTGATCACAGGGGCCATGTATAATTGTGATGACAAAGGCCATGGAGCATTGTGATGACAGTTGTCATGGAGCATTGTGTTGAAAGGGGCATGGAGCATTGTGACGACAATGGTCATGGAGCATTGTGATGACTGGTATCATGGAGCATTGTTCTGAAAAAGGTCATGGGGCAGTGTAATGACAAGTATCATGGAGGATGTGATGAAAGGAGTCATGGAGCATTGTGATTAAATGGATCATGAGGCATTTTGATGACAAGAGTCATGGAACATTGTGATGACAGGGCTAATGGAGCATTGTGATGACAAGGGCTATGGAGCATTGTGATGACTGGGGTCATGGAGATTGTGATGAAAGGGGTCATGGATCACTACGATGACATGGGTAATGGAGCATTGTGATGATATGAGCATGGAGCATTGTGATTACAGGGTCATGGAGCATTGTGATGACAACTGTCATGGAACATTGTGATGACAGGGTTCATGGAGCATTGTGATTAAAGGGGCCATGGAGCATTTTGATGACATGGGCAGGGAACATTGTGAAGACAGGTGTAATGGAACATTGTGATTATAGGGGACATGGAGCATTTTGATGACATGGGCAGGCAACATTGTGATGACAGTTGTCATGGAGCATTGGGATGACAATTGTCATGGAACGTTGTGCTGACAGGGATCATGGAGCATTGTGATGAGACGGTCATTGGAGCATTGTGATGACAGGCGAACTGGAGCCTTCTGAGGAAAGGTGTCATGAGTCATTGTGATTACAGCGATCATGGAACATTGTGATGACAGTGGTCATGGAGCATTGTAACGACAGGGGCCATGGAGCATTGTGATGACAGGGGTCATGGGGCATTGTGATGAGAGTGGTCATGGAGCATTGTGATGAAAGGGGTCATGGAGCACTGTGATCACAGGGGCCATGTATAATTGTGATGACAAAGGCCATGGAGCATTGTGATGACAGTTGTCATGGAGCATTGTGTTGAAAGGGGCATGGAGCATTGTGACGACAATGGTCATGGAGCATTGTGATGACTGGTATCATGGAGCATTGTTCTGAAAGAGGTCATGGGGCAGTGTAATGACAAGTATCATGGAGGATGTGATGAAAGGAGTCATGGAGCATTGTGATTAAATGGATCATGAGGCATTTTGATGACAAGAGTCATGGAACATTGTGATGACAGGGCTAATGGAGCATTGTGATGACAAGGGCTATGGAGCATTGTGATGACTGGGGTCATGGAGCATTGTGATGAAAGGGGTCATGGATCACTACGATGACAGGGGTAATGGAGCATTGTGATGATATGGGCATGGAGCATTGTGATGACAGGAGCCATGGAGCATTGTGAATGCATAGGCCATGGAGCAACGAAATGACAGGGGTCAAGGAGCATTGTGATGTAAGTTGTCATGGAGCATTGTGATGACAAGTGTCCATGAACATTGTGATGACATGGTTCATGGAGCATTGTGATGACAAGTGCCATGGCGAATTGTGATGACAGGTGTCATGGGGCATTGTGATGACAGTGGTCATGTAGAATTGTAATGAAAGGTATCATGGAGGACTCTGACGACAGGGGCCGTGGAGCACTGTGATGACAGTGGTCATCTAGAATTGTGATGAAATATACCAGGGAGCATTGTGATGACAGGGGTCATGGATCACCGCAATTATAGGGGCCATGGAGCATTGTGCATACAAAGATCATGGAGCATTGAGATGACAGGGGTCATGGGTCATTGTGATGACAAGGGTCCTGGAACCTTGTGATGACACGGTTCATGGAGCATTGTGATGACAAGGTTCTTCAAGCATTGTGATGACACGGGCATGGAGCATTATGATGACAAGAGTTCTGGAGCATTGTGATGAAAAGGGTATGGAGCACTGTGATTACAGGAGACCAGGAGCATTGTGATTACATGGGCAGTGAATATTGTGATGACAGGGGTTCATGGAGCACTGTGATGACAAGTGTCATGGAACATTGTGATGACAGGGTTCATGGAGCATTGTGATGAGAGGGGCCTTGGAGCATTATGATGATACGCATCATGGGGCCTTGTGATGACAGCGGTCTTGGAGCATTGTGATGAAAGGGATCATGGAGCAATGTGATTACAGGGGCCATGGAGCATTTTGAATGCATAGGCCATGCAGCAGTGTGATGACAGGGGTCATGGAGCATTGTGATGAATGTGGTCATAGTTCATTGTGATGATAAGTGTCCAGGAACATTGTGATGACATGGATCATGGAGCATTGTGATGACAAGGGCCATGGCGATTTGTGATGAGAGGTGTCATGGGGCCTTGTGATGACAGGGGTCATCTAGAATTGTGATGAAAGGTAACATGGAGCACTATGATAACAGGGGCCATGGAGCATTGTGATGACAAAGGCCATGGAGCATTTTGATGACAAGTGTCATGGAGCATTGTGATGGGACGGGCATGGAGCATTATGATGCCCAGAGTTCTGGAGCATTGTGGTGACAAGGGCATGGAGCATTGTGATGACAAGGGCCATGGCCAATTCTGATGACAGGTGTCCTCGGGCATTGTGATGACAGAGGTTATCTAGCATTGTGATGAAAGGTACCATGGATCACTGTGATAACAGGGGCCATGGAGCATTGTGATGATAAAGGCCATGGAGCATTTTAATGAAAAGTGTCATGGAGAATTGTGATGAGACGGGCATGGAGCATTATGATGACAAGAGTTCTGGAGCATTGCGTTGACAAGGGAATGGAGCATTGTGATTACAGGGACCATGGAGGAGAGTGATGACATCTGTCATGGAACATTGTGCTGACAGGGGCCATGGAGCATTGTGATGACAGGTATAATGTGGCATTGCAATGACAGTGGTCATAGAGCATTGTGATGAAATGGATCATGGAACAATGTGATTACAGGGACCATGTAGCATTGCGAATGCATAGGCTATGGAGCATTGTGATGACAGGAGTCAAGGAGCATTGTGATGTAAGTGGTCATGGATCATTGTGATGACAAGTGTCCTGGACCACAGTGATGACACGGGTCATGGAGCATTGTGATGGCAAGGGCCATGGCGAATTGTGATGACATGTGTCTTGGGGCATTGTGATGACAGTGGTCATCTAGAATTGTGATAAAAGGTATCATGGAGCACTGTGATGACAGGGGCCATGGAGTATTGTAATGACAAGGCCATGGAACATTGTGATGACAAGTATCATGGAGCTTTGTGATGACACGAGCATTCATCATTATGATGACAAGAGTTCTGGAGCATTGTGATGACAAGGGCATGGAGCATTGTGATTACAGGGTCATGGAGCATTGTGATGACAACTGTCATGGAACATTGTGATGACAGGGTTCATGGAGCATTGTGATTAAAGGGGCCATGGAGCATTTTGATGACAAGGGCAGGCGAACATTTTGATTACATTGGTAATGGAGCATTGTGATGACATGGGCAGGGAATATTGTGAAGACAGGTGTAATGGAACATTGTGATTACAGGGGACATGGAGCATTTTGATGACATGGGCAGGCAACATTGTGATGACAGGTGTCATGGAGCATTGTGATGACAATTGTCATGGAACGTTGTGCTGACAGGGATCATGGAGCATTGTGATGAGACGGTCATTGGAGCATTGTGATGACAGGCGTACTGGAGCCTTCTGAGGAAAGGTGTCATGAGTCATTGTGATTACAGCGATCATGGAACATTGTGATGACAGTGGTCATGGAGCATTGTAACGACAGGGGCCATGGAGCATTGTGATGACAGGGGTCATGGGGCATTGTGATGAGAGTGGTCATGGAGCATTGTGATGAAAGGGGTCATGGAGCACTGTGATCACAGGGGCCATGTATAATTGTGATGACAAAGGCCATGGAGCATTGTGATGACAGTTGTCATGGAGCATTGTGTTGAAAGGGGCATGGAGCATTGTGACGACAATGGTCATGGAGCATTGTGATGACTGGTATCATGGAGCATTGTTCTGAAAGAGGTCATGGGGCAGTGTAATGACAAGTATCATGGAGGATGTGATGAAAGGAGTCATGGAGCATTGTGATTAAATGGATCATGAGGCATTTTGATGACAAGAGTCATGGAACATTGTGATGACAGGGCTAATGGAGCATTGTGATGACAAGGGCTATGGAGCATTGTGATGACTGGGGTCATGGAGCATTGTGATGAAAGGGGTCATGGATCACTACGATGACAGGGGTAATGGAGCATTGTGATGATATGGGCATGGAGCATTGTGATGACAGGAGCCATGGAGCATTGTGAATGCATAGGCCATGGAGCAATGAAATGACAGGGGTCAAGGAGCATTGTGATGTAAGTTGTCATGGAGCATTGTGATGACAAGTGTCCATGAACATTGTGATGACATGGTTCATGGAGCATTGTGATGACAAGTGCCATGGCGAATTGTGATGACAGGTGTCATGGGGCATTGTGATGACAGTGGTCATGTAGAATTGTAATGAAAGGTATCATGGAGGACTCTGACGACAGGGGCCGTGGAGCACTGTGATGACAGTGCTCATCTAGAATTGTGATGAAATATACCAGGGAGCATTGTGATGACAGGGGTCTTGGATCACCGCAATTATAGGGGCCATGGGGCATTGTGCATACAAGGATCATGGAGCATTGAGATGACAGGGGTCATGGATCATTGTGATGACAAGGGTCCTGGAACCTTGTGATGACACGGTTCATGGAGCATTGTGATGACAAGGTTCTTCAAGCATTGTGATGACACGGGCATGGAGCATAATGATGACAAGAGTTCTGGAGCATTGTGATGAAAAGGGTATGGAGCACTGTGATTACAGGGGACCAGGAGCATTGTGATTACATGGGCAGTGAATATTGTGATGACAGGGGTTCATGGAGCACTGTGATGACAAGTGTCATGGAACATTGTGATGACAGGGTTCATGGAGCATTGTGATGAGAGGGGCCTTGGAGCATTATGATGATACGCGTCATGAGGCCTTGTGATGACAGCGGTCTTGGACCATTGTGATGAAAGGGATCATGGAGCAATGTGATTACAGGGGCCATGGAGCATTGTGAATGCATAGGCCATGCAGCAATGAAATTACAGGGGTCAAGGAGCATTGTGATGTAAGTTGTTATGGAGCATTGTGATGACAGGTGTCCATGAACATTGTGATGACATGGTTCATGGAGCATTGTGATGACAAGTGCCATGGCGAATTGTGATGACAGTTGTCATGGGGCATTGTGATGACAGTGGTCATGTAGAATTGTAATGAAAGGTATCATGGAGGACTCTGACGACAGGGGCCGTGGAGCACTGTGATGACAGTGGTCATCAAGAATTGTGATGAAATATACCAGGGAGCATTGTGATGACAGGGGTCATGGATCACCGCAATTATAGGGGCCATGGAGCATTGTGAATACAAAGATCATGGAGCATTGAGATGACAGGGGTCATGGATCATTGTGATGACAAGGGTCCTGGAACCTTGTGATGACACGGTTTATGGAGCATTGTGATGACAAGGTTCTTCAAGCATTGTGATGACACGGGCATGGAGCATTATGATGACAAGAGTTCTGGAGCATTGCGTTGACAAGGGAATGGAGCATTGTGATTACAGGGACCATGGAGGAGAGTGATGACATCTGTCATGGAACATTGTGCTGACAGGGGCTATGGAGCATTGTGATGACAGGTATAATGTGGCATTGTAATGACAGTGGTCATAGAGCATTGTGATGAAATGGATCACGGAGCAATGTGATTACAGGGACCATGTAGCATTGCGAATGCATAGGCTATGGAGCATTGTGATGACAGGAGTCAAGGAGCATTGTGATGTAAGTGGTCATGGATCATTGTGATGACAAGTGTCCTGGACCACAGTGATGACACGGGTCATGGAGCATTGTGATGGCAAGGGCCATGGCGAATTGTGATGACATGTGTCTTGGGGCATTGTGATGACAGTGGTCATCTAGAATTGTGATAAAAGGTATCATGGAGCACTGTGATGACAGGGGCCATGGAGTATTGTAATGACAAGGCCATGGAACATTGTGATGACAAGTACCATGGAGCTTTGTGATGACACGAGCATTCATCATTATGATGACAAGAGTTCTGGAGCATTGTGATGACAAGGGCATGGAGCATTGTGATTACAGGGTCATGGAGCATTGTGATGACAACTGTCATGGAACATTGTGATGACAGGGTTCATGGAGCATTGTGATTAAGGGGGCCATGGAGCATTTTGATGACAAGGGCAGGCGAACATTTTGATTACATTGGTAATGGAGCATTGTGATGACATGGGCAGGGAACATTGTGAAGACAGGTGTAATGGAACATTCTGATTACAGGGGACATGGAGCATTTTGATGACATGGGCAGGCAACATTGTGATGACAGGTGTCATGGAGCATTGGGATGACAATTGTCATGGAACGTTGTGCTGACAGGGATCATGGAGCATTGTGATGAGACGGTCATTGGAGCATTGTGATGACAGGCGTACTGGAGCCTTCTGAGGAAAGGTGTCATGAGTCATTGTGATTACAGCGATCATGGAACATTGTGATGACAGTGGTCATGGAGCATTGTAACGACAGGGGCCATGGAGCATTGTGATGACAGGGGTCATGGGGCATTGTGATGAGAGTGGTCATGGAGCATTGTGATGAAAGGGGTCATGGAGCACTGTGATCACAGGGGCCATGTATAATTGTGATGACAAAGGCCATGGAGCATTGTGATGACAGTTGTCATGGAGCATTGTGTTGAAAGGGGCATGGAGCATTGTGACGACAATGGTCATGGAGCATTGTGATGACTGGTATCATGGAGCATTGTTCTGAAAGAGGTCATGGGGCAGTGTAATGACAAGTATCATGGAGGATGTGATGAAAGGAGTCATGGAGCATTGTGATTAAATGGATCATGAGGCATTTTGATGACAAGAGTCATGGAACATTGTGATGACAGGGCTAATGGAGCATTGTGATGACAAGGGCTATGGAGCATTGTGATGACTGGGGTCATGGAGCATTGTGATGAAAGGGGTCATGGATCACTACGATGACAGGGGTAATGGAGCATTGTGATGATATGGGCATGGAGCATTGTGATGACAGGAGCCATGGAGCATTGTGAATGCATAGGCCATGGAGCAATGAAATGACAGGGGTCAAGGAGCATTGTGATGTAAGTTGTCATGGAGCATTGTGATGACAAGTGTCCATGAACATTGTGATGACATGGTTCATGGAGCATTGTGATGACAAGTGCCATGGCGAATTGTGATGACAGGTGTCATGGGGCATTGTGATGACAGTGGTCATGTAGAATTGTAATGAAAGGTATCATGGAGGACTCTGACGACAGGGGCCGTGGAGCACTGTGATGACAGTGGTCATCTAGAATTGTGATGAAATATACCAGGGAGCATTGTGATGACAGGGGTCTTGGATCACCGCAATTATAGGGGCCATGGGGCATTGTGCATACAAGGATCATGGAGCATTGAGATGACAGGGGTCATGGATCATTGTGATGACAAGGGTCCTGGAACCTTGTGATGACACGGTTCATGGAGCATTGTGATGACAAGGTTCTTCAAGCATTGTGATGACACGGGCATGGAGCATTATGATGACAAGAGTTCTGGAGCATTGTGATGAAAAGGGTATGGAGCACTGTGATTACAGGGGACCAGGAGCATTGTGATTACATGGGCAATGAATATTGTGATGACAGGGGTTCATGGAGCACTGTGATGACAAGTGTCATGGAACATTGTGATGACAGCGTTCAAGGAGCATTGTGATGAGAGGGGCCTTGGAGCATTCTGATGATACGCGTCATGGGGCCTTGTGATGACAGCGGTCTTGGAGCATTGTGATGAAAGGGATCATGGAGCAATGTGATTACAGGGGCCATGGAGCATTGTGAATGCATAGGCCATGCAGCAATGAAATTACAGGGGTCAAGGAGCATTGTGATGTAAGTTGTTATGGAGCATTGTGATGACAAGTGTCCATGAACATTGTGATGACATGGTTCATGGAGCATTGTGATGACAAGTGCCATGGCGAATTGTGATGACAGGTGTCATGGGGCATTGTGATGACAGTGGTCATGTAGAATTGTAATGAAAGGTATCATGGAGGACTCTGACGACAGGGGCCGTGGAGCACTGTGATGACAGTGGTCATCTAGAATTGTGATGAAATATACCAGGGAGCATTGTGATGACAGGGGTCATGGATCACCGCAATTATAGTGGCCATGGAGCATTGTGAATACAAAGATCATGGAGCATTGAGATGACAGGGGTCATGGATCATTGTGATGACTATGGTCCTGGAACCTTGTGATGACACGGTTCATGGAGCATTGTGATGACAAGGTTCTTCAAGCATTGTGATGACACGGGCATGGAGCATTATGATGACAAGAGTTCTGGAGTATTGCGTTGACAAGGGAATGGAGCATTGTGATTACAGGGACCATGGAGGAGAGTGATGACATCTGTCATGGAACATTGTGCTGACAGGGGCCATGGAGCATTGTGATGACAGGTATAATGTGGCATTGTAATGACAGTGGTCATAGAGCATTGTGATGAAATGGATCATGGAGCAATGTGATTAGAGGGACCATGTAGCATTGCGAATGCATAGGCTATGGAGCATTGTGATGACAGGAGTCAAGGAGCATTGTGATGTAAGTGGTCATGGATCATTGTGATGACAAGTGTCCTGGACAATTGTGATGACACGGGTCATGGAGCATTGTGATGGCAAGGGCCATGGCGAATTGTGATTACATGTGTCTTGGGGCATTGTGATGACAGTGGTCATCTAGAATTGTGATAAAAGGTATCATGGAGCACTGTGATGACAGGTGCCATGGAGTATTGTAATGACAAGGCCATGGAACATTGTGATGACAAGTATCATGGAGCTTTGTGATGACACGAGCATTCATCATTATGATGACAAGAGTTCTGGAGCATTGTGATGACAAGGGCATGGAGCATTGTGATTACAGGGTCATGGAGCATTGTGATGACAACTGTCATGGAACATTTTGATGACAGGGTTCATGGAGCATTGTGATTAAAGGGGCCATGGAGCATTTTGATGACAAGGGCAGGCGAACATTTTGATTACATTGGTAATGGAGCATTGTGATGACATGGGCAGGGAACATTGTGAAGACAGGTGTAATGGAACATTGTGATTACAGGGGACATGGAGCATTTTGATGACATGGGCAGGCAACATTGTGATGACAGGTGTCTTGGAGCATTGTGATGACAATTGTCATGGAACGTTGTGCTGACAGGGATCATGGAGCATTGTGATGAGACGGTCATTGGAGCATTGTGATGACAGGCGTACTGGAGCCTTCTGAGGAAAGGTGTCATGAGTCATTGTGATTACAGCGATCATGGAACATTGTGATGACAGTGGTCATGGAGCATTCTAACGACAGGGGCCATGGAGCATTGTGATGACAGGGGTCATGGGGCATTGTGATGAGAGTGGTCATGGAGCATTGTGATGAAAGGGGTCATGGAGCACTGTGATCACAGGGGCCATGTATAATTGTGATGACAAAGGCCATGGAGCATTGTGATGACAGTTGTCATGGAGCATTGTGTTGAAAGGGGCATGGAGCATTGTGACGACAATGGTCATGGAGCATTGTGATGACTGGTATCATGGAGCATTGTTCTGAAAGAGGTCATGGGGCAGTGTAATGACAAGTATCATGGAGGATGTGATGAAAGGAGTCATGGAGCATTGTGATTAAATGGATCATGAGGCATTTTGATGACAAGAGTCATGGAACATTGTGATGACAGGGCTAATGGAGCATTGTGATGACAAGGGCTATGGAGCATTGTGATGACTGGGGTCATGGAGATTGTGATGAAAGGGGTCATGGATCACTACGATGACATGGGTAATGGAGCATTGTGATGATATGAGCATGGAGCATTGTGATTACAGGGTCATGGAGCATTGTGATGACAACTGTCATGGAACATTGTGATGACAGGGTTCATGGAGCATTGTGATGAGACGGTCATTGGAGCATTGTGATGACAGGCGAACTGGAGCCTTCTGAGGAAAGGTGTCATGAGTCATTGAGATTACAGCGATCATGGAACATTGTGATGACAGTGGTCATGGAGCATTGTAATGACAGTGGTCATAGAGCATTGTGATGAAATGGATCACGGAGCAATGTGATTACAGGGACCATGTAGCATTGCGAATGCATAGGCTATGGAGCATTGTGATGACAGGAGTCAAGGAGCATTGTGATGTAAGTGGTCATGGATCATTGTGATGACAAGTGTCCTGGACCACAGTGATGACACGGGTCATGGAGCATTGTGATGGCAAGGGCCATGGCGAATTGTGATGACATGTGTCTTGGGGCATTGTGATGACAGTGGTCATCTAGAATTGTGATAAAAGGTATCATGGAGCACTGTGATGACAGGGGCCATGGAGTATTGTAATGACAAGGCCATGGAACATTGTGATGACAAGTACCATGGAGCTTTGTGATGACACGAGCATTCATCATTATGATGACAAGAGTTCTGGAGCATTGTGATGACAAGGGCATGGAGCATTGTGATTACAGGGTCATGGAGCATTGTGATGACAACTGTCATGGAACATTGTGATGACAGGGTTCATGGAGCATTGTGATTAAGGGGGCCATGGAGCATTTTGATGACAAGGGCAGGCGAACATTTTGATTACATTGGTAATGGAGCATTGTGATGACATGGGCAGGGAACATTGTGAAGACAGGTGTAATGGAACATTCTGATTACAGGGGACATGGAGCATTTTGATGACATGGGCAGGCAACATTGTGATGACAGGTGTCATGGAGCATTGGGATGACAATTGTCATGGAACGTTGTGCTGACAGGGATCATGGAGCATTGTGATGAGACGGTCATTGGAGCATTGTGATGACAGGCGTACTGGAGCCTTCTGAGGAAAGGTGTCATGAGTCATTGTGATTACAGCGATCATGGAACATTGTGATGACAGTGGTCATGGAGCATTGTAACGACAGGGGCCATGGAGCATTGTGATGACAGGGGTCATGGGGCATTGTGATGAGAGTGGTCATGGAGCATTGTGATGAAAGGGGTCATGGAGCACTGTGATCACAGGGGCCATGTATAATTGTGATGACAAAGGCCATGGAGCATTGTGATGACAGTTGTCATGGAGCATTGTGTTGAAAGGGGCATGGAGCATTGTGACGACAATGGTCATGGAGCATTGTGATGACTGGTATCATGGAGCATTGTTCTGAAAGAGGTCATGGGGCAGTGTAATGACAAGTATCATGGAGGATGTGATGAAAGGAGTCATGGAGCATTGTGATTAAATGGATCATGAGGCATTTTGATGACAAGAGTCATGGAACATTGTGATGACAGGGCTAATGGAGCATTGTGATGACAAGGGCTATGGAGCATTGTGATGACTGGGGTCATGGAGCATTGTGATGAAAGGGGTCATGGATCACTACGATGACAGGGGTAATGGAGCATTGTGATGATATGGGCATGGAGCATTGTGATGACAGGAGCCATGGAGCATTGTGAATGCATAGGCCATGGAGCAATGAAATGACAGGGGTCAAGGAGCATTGTGATGTAAGTTGTCATGGAGCATTGTGATGACAAGTGTCCATGAACATTGTGATGACATGGTTCATGGAGCATTGTGATGACAAGTGCCATGGCGAATTGTGATGACAGGTGTCATGGGGCATTGTGATGACAGTGGTCATGTAGAATTGTAATGAAAGGTATCATGGAGGACTCTGACGACAGGGGCCGTGGAGCACTGTGATGACAGTGGTCATCTAGAATTGTGATGAAATATACCAGGGAGCATTGTGATGACAGGGGTCTTGGATCACCGCAATTATAGGGGCCATGGGGCATTGTGCATACAAGGATCATGGAGCATTGAGATGACAGGGGTCATGGATCATTGTGATGACAAGGGTCCTGGAACCTTGTGATGACACGGTTCATGGAGCATTGTGATGACAAGGTTCTTCAAGCATTGTGATGACACGGGCATGGAGCATTATGATGACAAGAGTTCTGGAGCATTGTGATGAAAAGGGTATGGAGCACTGTGATTACAGGGGACCAGGAGCATTGTGATTACATGGGCAATGAATATTGTGATGACAGGGGTTCATGGAGCACTGTGATGACAAGTGTCATGGAACATTGTGATGACAGCGTTCAAGGAGCATTGTGATGAGAGGGGCCTTGGAGCATTCTGATGATACGCGTCATGGGGCCTTGTGATGACAGCGGTCTTGGAGCATTGTGATGAAAGGGATCATGGAGCAATGTGATTACAGGGGCCATGGAGCATTGTGAATGCATAGGCCATGCAGCAATGAAATTACAGGGGTCAAGGAGCATTGTGATGTAAGTTGTTATGGAGCATTGTGATGACAAGTGTCCATGAACATTGTGATGACATGGTTCATGGAGCATTGTGATGACAAGTGCCATGGCGAATTGTGATGACAGGTGTCATGGGGCATTGTGATGACAGTGGTCATGTAGAATTGTAATGAAAGGTATCATGGAGGACTCTGACGACAGGGGCCGTGGAGCACTGTGATGACAGTGGTCATCTAGAATTGTGATGAAATATACCAGGGAGCATTGTGATGACAGGGGTCATGGATCACCGCAATTATAGTGGCCATGGAGCATTGTGAATACAAAGATCATGGAGCATTGAGATGACAGGGGTCATGGATCATTGTGATGACTAGGGTCCTGGAACCTTGTGATGACACGGTTCATGGAGCATTGTGATGACAAGGTTCTTCAAGCATTGTGATGACACGGGCATGGAGCATTATGATGACAAGAGTTCTGGAGTATTGCGTTGACAAGGGAATGGAGCATTGTGATTACAGGGACCATGGAGGAGAGTGATGACATCTGTCATGGAACATTGTGCTGACAGGGGCCATGGAGCATTGTGATGACAGGTATAATGTGGCATTGTAATGACAGTGGTCATAGAGCATTGTGATGAAATGGATCATGGAGCAATGTGATTAGAGGGACCATGTAGCATTGCGAATGCATAGGCTATGGAGCATTGTGATGACAGGAGTCAAGGAGCATTGTGATGTAAGTGGTCATGGATCATTGTGATGACAAGTGTCCTGGACAATTGTGATGACACGGGTCATGGAGCATTGTGATGGCAAGGGCCATGGCGAATTGTGATTACATGTGTCTTGGGGCATTGTGATGACAGTGGTCATCTAGAATTGTGATAAAAGGTATCATGGAGCACTGTGATGACAGGTGCCATGGAGTATTGTAATGACAAGGCCATGGAACATTGTGATGACAAGTATCATGGAGCTTTGTGATGACACGAGCATTCATCATTATGATGACAAGAGTTCTGGAGCATTGTGATGACAAGGGCATGGAGCATTGTGATTACAGGGTCATGGAGCATTGTGATGACAACTGTCATGGAACATTTTGATGACAGGGTTCATGGAGCATTGTGATTAAAGGGGCCATGGAGCATTTTGATGACAAGGGCAGGCGAACATTTTGATTACATTGGTAATGGAGCATTGTGATGACATGGGCAGGGAACATTGTGAAGACAGGTGTAATGGAACATTGTGATTACAGGGGACATGGAGCATTTTGATGACATGGGCAGGCAACATTGTGATGACAGGTGTCTTGGAGCATTGTGATGACAATTGTCATGGAACGTTGTGCTGACAGGGATCATGGAGCATTGTGATGAGACGGTCATTGGAGCATTGTGATGACAGGCGTACTGGAGCCTTCTGAGGAAAGGTGTCATGAGTCATTGTGATTACAGCGATCATGGAACATTGTGATGACAGTGGTCATGGAGCATTCTAACGACAGGGGCCATGGAGCATTGTGATGACAGGGGTCATGGGGCATTGTGATGAGAGTGGTCATGGAGCATTGTGATGAAAGGGGTCATGGAGCACTGTGATCACAGGGGCCATGTATAATTGTGATGACAAAGGCCATGGAGCATTGTGATGACAGTTGTCATGGAGCATTGTGTTGAAAGGGGCATGGAGCATTGTGACGACAATGGTCATGGAGCATTGTGATGACTGGTATCATGGAGCATTGTTCTGAAAGAGGTCATGGGGCAGTGTAATGACAAGTATCATGGAGGATGTGATGAAAGGAGTCATGGAGCATTGTGATTAAATGGATCATGAGGCATTTTGATGACAAGAGTCATGGAACATTGTGATGACAGGGCTAATGGAGCATTGTGATGACAAGGGCTATGGAGCATTGTGATGACTGGGGTCATGGAGATTGTGATGAAAGGGGTCATGGATCACTACGATGACATGGGTAATGGAGCATTGTGATGATATGAGCATGGAGCATTGTGATTACAGGGTCATGGAGCATTGTGATGACAACTGTCATGGAACATTGTGATGACAGGGTTCATGGAGCATTGTGATGAGACGGTCATTGGAGCATTGTGATGACAGGCGAACTGGAGCCTTCTGAGGAAAGGTGTCATGAGTCATTGAGATTACAGCGATCATGGAACATTGTGATGACAGTGGTCATGGAGCATTGTAATGACAGTGGTCATAGAGCATTGTGATGAAATGGATCACGGAGCAATGTGATTACAGGGACCATGTAGCATTGCGAATGCATAGGCTATGGAGCATTGTGATGACAGGAGTCAAGGAGCATTGTGATGTAAGTGGTCATGGATCATTGTGATGACAAGTGTCCTGGACCACAGTGATGACACGGGTCATGGAGCATTGTGATGGCAAGGGCCATGGCGAATTGTGATGACATGTGTCTTGGGGCATTGTGATGACAGTGGTCATCTAGAATTGTGATAAAAGGTATCATGGAGCACTGTGATGACAGGGGCCATGGAGTATTGTAATGACAAGGCCATGGAACATTGTGATGACAAGTACCATGGAGCTTTGTGATGACACGAGCATTCATCATTATGATGACAAGAGTTCTGGAGCATTGTGATGACAAGGGCATGGAGCATTGTGATTACAGGGTCATGGAGCATTGTGATGACAACTGTCATGGAACATTGTGATGACAGGGTTCATGGAGCATTGTGATTAAGGGGGCCATGGAGCATTTTGATGACAAGGGCAGGCGAACATTTTGATTACATTGGTAATGGAGCATTGTGATGACATGGGCAGGGAACATTGTGAAGACAGGTGTAATGGAACATTCTGATTACAGGGGACATGGAGCATTTTGATGACATGGGCAGGCAACATTGTGATGACAGGTGTCATGGAGCATTGGGATGACAATTGTCATGGAACGTTGTGCTGACAGGGATCATGGAGCATTGTGATGAGACGGTCATTGGAGCATTGTGATGACAGGCGTACTGGAGCCTTCTGAGGAAAGGTGTCATGAGTCATTGTGATTACAGCGATCATGGAACATTGTGATGACAGTGGTCATGGAGCATTGTAACGACAGGGGCCATGGAGCATTGTGATGACAGGGGTCATGGGGCATTGTGATGAGAGTGGTCATGGAGCATTGTGATGAAAGGGGTCATGGAGCACTGTGATCACAGGGGCCATGTATAATTGTGATGACAAAGGCCATGGAGCATTGTGATGACAGTTGTCATGGAGCATTGTGTTGAAAGGGGCATGGAGCATTGTGACGACAATGGTCATGGAGCATTGTGATGACTGGTATCATGGAGCATTGTTCTGAAAGAGGTCATGGGGCAGTGTAATGACAAGTATCATGGAGGATGTGATGAAAGGAGTCATGGAGCATTGTGATTAAATGGATCATGAGGCATTTTGATGACAAGAGTCATGGAACATTGTGATGACAGGGCTAATGGAGCATTGTGATGACAAGGGCTATGGAGCATTGTGATGACTGGGGTCATGGAGCATTGTGATGAAAGGGGTCATGGATCACTACGATGACAGGGGTAATGGAGCATTGTGATGATATGGGCATGGAGCATTGTGATGACAGGAGCCATGGAGCATTGTGAATGCATAGGCCATGGAGCAATGAAATGACAGGGGTCAAGGAGCATTGTGATGTAAGTTGTCATGGAGCATTGTGATGACAAGTGTCCATGAACATTGTGATGACATGGTTCATGGAGCATTGTGATGACAAGTGCCATGGCGAATTGTGATGACAGGTGTCATGGGGCATTGTGATGACAGTGGTCATGTAGAATTGTAATGAAAGGTATCATGGAGGACTCTGACGACAGGGGCCGTGGAGCACTGTGATGACAGTGGTCATCTAGAATTGTGATGAAATATACCAGGGAGCATTGTGATGACAGGGGTCTTGGATCACCGCAATTATAGGGGCCATGGGGCATTGTGCATACAAGGATCATGGAGCATTGAGATGACAGGGGTCATGGATCATTGTGATGACAAGGGTCCTGGAACCTTGTGATGACACGGTTCATGGAGCATTGTGATGACAAGGTTCTTCAAGCATTGTGATGACACGGGCATGGAGCATTATGATGACAAGAGTTCTGGAGCATTGTGATGAAAAGGGTATGGAGCACTGTGATTACAGGGGACCAGGAGCATTGTGATTACATGGGCAATGAATATTGTGATGACAGGGGTTCATGGAGCACTGTGATGACAAGTGTCATGGAACATTGTGATGACAGCGTTCAAGGAGCATTGTGATGAGAGGGGCCTTGGAGCATTCTGATGATACGCGTCATGGGGCCTTGTGATGACAGCGGTCTTGGAGCATTGTGATGAAAGGGATCATGGAGCAATGTGATTACAGGGGCCATGGAGCATTGTGAATGCATAGGCCATGCAGCAATGAAATTACAGGGGTCAAGGAGCATTGTGATGTAAGTTGTTATGGAGCATTGTGATGACAAGTGTCCATGAACATTGTGATGACATGGTTCATGGAGCATTGTGATGACAAGTGCCATGGCGAATTGTGATGACAGGTGTCATGGGGCATTGTGATGACAGTGGTCATGTAGAATTGTAATGAAAGGTATCATGGAGGACTCTGACGACAGGGGCCGTGGAGCACTGTGATGACAGTGGTCATCTAGAATTGTGATGAAATATACCAGGGAGCATTGTGATGACAGGGGTCATGGATCACCGCAATTATAGTGGCCATGGAGCATTGTGAATACAAAGATCATGGAGCATTGAGATGACAGGGGTCATGGATCATTGTGATGACTAGGGTCCTGGAACCTTGTGATGACACGGTTCATGGAGCATTGTGATGACAAGGTTCTTCAAGCATTGTGATGACACGGGCATGGAGCATTATGATGACAAGAGTTCTGGAGTATTGCGTTGACAAGGGAATGGAGCATTGTGATTACAGGGACCATGGAGGAGAGTGATGACATCTGTCATGGAACATTGTGCTGACAGGGGCCATGGAGCATTGTGATGACAGGTATAATGTGGCATTGTAATGACAGTGGTCATAGAGCATTGTGATGAAATGGATCATGGAGCAATGTGATTAGAGGGACCATGTAGCATTGCGAATGCATAGGCTATGGAGCATTGTGATGACAGGAGTCAAGGAGCATTGTGATGTAAGTGGTCATGGATCATTGTGATGACAAGTGTCCTGGACAATTGTGATGACACGGGTCATGGAGCATTGTGATGGCAAGGGCCATGGCGAATTGTGATTACATGTGTCTTGGGGCATTGTGATGACAGTGGTCATCTAGAATTGTGATAAAAGGTATCATGGAGCACTGTGATGACAGGTGCCATGGAGTATTGTAATGACAAGGCCATGGAACATTGTGATGACAAGTATCATGGAGCTTTGTGATGACACGAGCATTCATCATTATGATGACAAGAGTTCTGGAGCATTGTGATGACAAGGGCATGGAGCATTGTGATTACAGGGTCATGGAGCATTGTGATGACAACTGTCATGGAACATTTTGATGACAGGGTTCATGGAGCATTGTGATTAAAGGGGCCATGGAGCATTTTGATGACAAGGGCAGGCGAACATTTTGATTACATTGGTAATGGAGCATTGTGATGACATGGGCAGGGAACATTGTGAAGACAGGTGTAATGGAACATTGTGATTACAGGGGACATGGAGCATTTTGATGACATGGGCAGGCAACATTGTGATGACAGGTGTCTTGGAGCATTGTGATGACAATTGTCATGGAACGTTGTGCTGACAGGGATCATGGAGCATTGTGATGAGACGGTCATTGGAGCATTGTGATGACAGGCGTACTGGAGCCTTCTGAGGAAAGGTGTCATGAGTCATTGTGATTACAGCGATCATGGAACATTGTGATGACAGTGGTCATGGAGCATTCTAACGACAGGGGCCATGGAGCATTGTGATGACAGGGGTCATGGGGCATTGTGATGAGAGTGGTCATGGAGCATTGTGATGAAAGGGGTCATGGAGCACTGTGATCACAGGGGCCATGTATAATTGTGATGACAAAGGCCATGGAGCATTGTGATGACAGTTGTCATGGAGCATTGTGTTGAAAGGGGCATGGAGCATTGTGACGACAATGGTCATGGAGCATTGTGATGACTGGTATCATGGAGCATTGTTCTGAAAGAGGTCATGGGGCAGTGTAATGACAAGTATCATGGAGGATGTGATGAAAGGAGTCATGGAGCATTGTGATTAAATGGATCATGAGGCATTTTGATGACAAGAGTCATGGAACATTGTGATGACAGGGCTAATGGAGCATTGTGATGACAAGGGCTATGGAGCATTGTGATGACTGGGGTCATGGAGATTGTGATGAAAGGGGTCATGGATCACTACGATGACATGGGTAATGGAGCATTGTGATGATATGAGCATGGAGCATTGTGATTACAGGGTCATGGAGCATTGTGATGACAACTGTCATGGAACATTGTGATGACAGGGTTCATGGAGCATTGTGATGAGACGGTCATTGGAGCATTGTGATGACAGGCGAACTGGAGCCTTCTGAGGAAAGGTGTCATGAGTCATTGTGATTACAGCGATCATGGAACATTGTGATGACAGTGGTCATGGAGCATTGTAACGACAGGGGCCATGGAGCATTGTGATGACAGGGGTCATGGGGCATTGTGATGAGAGTGGTCATGGAGCATTGTGATGAAAGGGGTCATGGAGCACTGTGATCACAGGGGCCATGTATAATTGTGATGACAAAGGCCATGGAGCATTGTGATGACAGTTGTCATGGAGCATTGTGTTGAAAGGGGCATGGAGCATTGTGACGACAATGGTCATGGAGCATTGTGATGACTGGTATCATGGAGCATTGTTCTGAAAGAGGTCATGGGGCAGTGTAATGACAAGTATCATGGAGGATGTGATGAAAGGAGTCATGGAGCATTGTGATTAAATGGATCATGAGGCATTTTGATGACAAGAGTCATGGAACATTGTGATGACAGGGCTAATGGAGCATTGTGATGACAAGGGCTATGGAGCATTGTGATGACTGGGGTCATGGAGCATTGTGATGAAAGGGGTCATGGATCACTACGATGACAGGGGTAATGGAGCATTGTGATGATATGGGCATGGAGCATTGTGATGACAGGAGCCATGGAGCATTGTGAATGCATAGGCCATGGAGCAATGAAATGACAGGGGTCAAGGAGCATTGTGATGTAAGTTGTCATGGAGCATTGTGATGACAAGTGTCCATGAACATTGTGATGACATGGTTCATGGAGCAT
Organism: Balaenoptera ricei; assembly: GCF_028023285.1. NCBI lineage: Eukaryota > Metazoa > Chordata > Mammalia > Artiodactyla > Balaenopteridae > Balaenoptera > Balaenoptera ricei. Next base: position 81,584 of record NW_026777583.1, read on the forward strand.
TGTGATGACAAGTGCCATGGCGAATTGTGATGACAGGTGTCATGGGGCATTGTGATGACAGTGGTCATGTAGAATTGTAATGAAAGGTATCATGGAGGACTCTGACGACAGGGGCCGTGGAGCACTGTGATGACAGTGGTCATCTAGAATTGTGATGAAATATACCAGGGAGCATTGTGATGACAGGGGTCATGGATCACCGCAATTATAGGGGCCATGGAGCATTGTGCATACAAAGATCATGGAGCATTGAGATGACAGGGGTCATGGATCATTGTGATGACAAGGGTCCTGGAACCTTGTGATGACACGGTTCATGGAGCATTGTGATGACAAGGTTCTTCAAGCATTGTGATGACACGGGCATGGAGCATTATGATGACAAGAGTTCTGGAGCATTGTGATGAAAAGGGTATGGAGCACTGTGATTACAGGGGACCAGGAGCATTGTGATTACATGGGCAGTGAATATTGTGATGACAGGGGTTCATGGAGCACTGTGATGACAAGTGTCATGGAACATTGTGATGACAGGGTTCATGGAGCATTGTGATGAGAGGGGCCTTGGAGCATTATGATGATACGCATCATGGGGCCTTGTGATGACAGCGGTCTTGGAGCATTGTGATGAAAGGGATCATGGAGCAATGTGATTACAGGGGCCATGGAGCATTTTGAATGCATAGGCCATGCAGCAGTGTGATGACAGGGGTCATGGAGCATTGTGATGAATGTGGTCATAGTTCATTGTGATGATAAGTGTCCAGGAACATTGTGATGACATGGATCATGGAGCATTGTGATGACAAGGGCCATGGCGATTTGTGATGAGAGGTGTCATGGGGCCTTGTGATGACAGTGGTCATCTAGAATTGTGATGAAAGGTAACATGGAGCACTATGATAACAGGGGCCATGGAGCATTGTGATGACAAAGGCCATGGAGCATTTTGATGACAAGTGTCATGGAGCATTGTGATGGGACGGGCATGGAGCATTATGATGCCCAGAGTTCTGGAGCATTGTGGTGACAAGGGCATGGAGCATTGTGATGACAAGGGCCATGGCCAATTCTGATGACAGGTGTCATCGGGCATTGTGATGACAGAGGTTATCTAGCATTGTGATGAAAGGTACCATGGATCACTGTGATAACAGGGGCCATGGAGCATTGTGATGATAAAGGCCATGGAGCATTTTAATGAAAAGTGTCATGGAGAATTGTGATGAGACGGGCATGGAGCATTATGATGACAAGAGTTCTGGAGCATTGCGTTGACAAGGGAATGGAGCATTGTGATTACAGGGACCATGGAGGAGAGTGATGACATCTGTCATGGAACATTGTGCTGACAGGGGCCATGGAGCATTGTGATGACAGGTATAATGTGGCATTGTAATGACAGTGGTCATAGAGCATTGTGATGAAATGGATCATGGAGCAATGTGATTACAGGGACCATGTAGCATTGCGAATGCATAGGCTATGGAGCATTGTGATGACAGGAGTCAAGGAGCATTGTGATGTAAGTGGTCATGGATCATTGTGATGACAAGTGTCCTGGACCACAGTGATGACACGGGTCATGGAGCATTGTGATGGCAAGGGCCATGGCGAATTGTGATGACATGTGTCTTGGGGCATTGTGATGACAGTGGTCATCTAGAATTGTGATAAAAGGTATCATGGAGCACTGTGATGACAGGGGCCATGGAGTATTGTAATGACAAGGCCATGGAACATTGTGATGACAAGTATCATGGAGCTTTGTGATGACACGAGCATTCATCATTATGATGACAAGAGTTCTGGAGCATTGTGATGACAAGGGCATGGAGCATTGTGATTACAGGGTCATGGAGCATTGTGATGACAACTGTCATGGAACATTGTGATGACAGGGTTCATGGAGCATTGTGATTAAAGGGGCCATGGAGCATTTTGATGACAAGGGCAGGCGAACATTTTGATTACATTGGTAATGGAGCATTGTGATGACATGGGCAGGGAATATTGTGAAGACAGGTGTAATGGAACATTGTGATTACAGGGGACATGGAGCATTTTGATGACATGGGCAGGCAACATTGTGATGACAGGTGTCATGGAGCATTGTGATGACAATTGTCATGGAACGTTGTGCTGACAGGGATCATGGAGCATTGTGATGAGACGGTCATTGGAGCATTGTGATGACAGGCGTACTGGAGCCTTCTGAGGAAAGGTGTCATGAGTCATTGTGATTACAGCGATCATGGAACATTGTGATGACAGTGGTCATGGAGCATTGTAACGACAGGGGCCATGGAGCATTGTGATGACAGGGGTCATGGGGCATTGTGATGAGAGTGGTCATGGAGCATTGTGATGAAAGGGGTCATGGAGCACTGTGATCACAGGGGCCATGTATAATTGTGATAACAAAGGCCATGGAGCATTGTGATGACAGTTGTCATGGAGCAATTTGTTGAAAGGGGCATGGAGCATTGTGACGACAATGGTCATGGAGCATTGTGATGACTGGTATCATGGAGCATTGTTCTGAAAGAGGTCATGGGGCAGTGTAATGACAAGTATCATGGAGGATGTGATGAAAGGAGTCATGGAGCATTGTGATTAAATGGATCATGAGGCATTTTGATGACAAGAGTCATGGAACATTGTGATGACAGGGCTAATGGAGCATTGTGATGACAAGGGCTATGGAGCATTGTGATGACTGGGGTCATGGAGCATTGTGATGAAAGGGGTCATGGATCACTACGATGACAGGGGTAATGGAGCATTGTGATGATATGGGCATGGAGCATTGTGATGACAGGAGCCATGGAGCATTGTGAATGCATAGGCCATGGAGCAATGAAATGACAGGGGTCAAGGAGCATTGTGATGTAAGTTGTCATGGAGCATTGTGATGACAAGTGTCCATGAACATTGTGATGACATGGTTCATGGAGCATTGTGATGACAAGTGCCATGGCGAATTGTGATGACAGGTGTCATGGGGCATTGTGATGACAGTGGTCATGTAGAATTGTAATGAAAGGTATCATGGAGGACTCTGACGACAGGGGCCGTGGAGCACTGTGATGACAGTGGTCATCTAGAATTGTGATGAAATATACCAGGGAGCATTGTGATGACAGGGGTCTTGGATCACCGCAATTATAGGGGCCATGGGGCATTGTGCATACAAGGATCATGGAGCATTGAGATGACAGGGGTCATGGATCATTGTGATGACAAGGGTCCTGGAACCTTGTGATGACACGGTTCATGGAGCATTGTGATGACAAGGTTCTTCAAGCATTGTGATGACACGGGCATGGAGCATAATGATGACAAGAGTTCTGGAGCATTGTGATGAAAAGGGTATGGAGCACTGTGATTACAGGGGACCAGGAGCATTGTGATTACATGGGCAGTGAATATTGTGATGACAGGGGTTCATGGAGCACTGTGATGACAAGTGTCATGGAACATTGTGATGACAGGGTTCATGGAGCATTGTGATGAGAGGGGCCTTGGAGCATTATGATGATACGCGTCATGAGGCCTTGTGATGACAGCGGTCTTGGACCATTGTGATGAAAGGGATCATGGAGCAATGTGATTACAGGGGCCATGGAGCATTGTGAATGCATAGGCCATGCAGCAATGAAATTACAGGGGTCAAGGAGCATTGTGATGTAAGTTGTTATGGAGCATTGTGATGACAGGTGTCCATGAACATTGTGATGACATGGTTCATGGAGCATTGTGATGACAAGTGCCATGGCGAATTGTGATGACAGGTGTCATGGGGCATTGTGATGACAGTGGTCATGTAGAATTGTAATGAAAGGTATCATGGAGGACTCTGACGACAGGGGCCGTGGAGCACTGTGATGACAGTGGTCATCAAGAATTGTGATGAAATATACCAGGGAGCATTGTGATGACAGGGGTCATGGATCACCGCAATTATAGGGGCCATGGAGCATTGTGAATACAAAGATCATGGAGCATTGAGATGACAGGTGTCATGGATCATTGTGATGACAAGGGTCCTGGAACCTTGTGATGACACGGTTTATGGAGCATTGTGATGACAAGGTTCTTCAAGCATTGTGATGACACGGGCATGGAGCATTATGATGACAAGAGTTCTGGAGCATTGCGTTGACAAGGGAATGGAGCATTGTGATTACAGGGACCATGGAGGAGAGTGATGACATTTGTCATGGAACATTGTGCTGACAGGGGCTATGGAGCATTGTGATGACAGGTATAATGTGGCATTGTAATGACAGTGGTCATAGAGCATTGTGATGAAATGGATCATGGAGCAATGTGATTAGAGGGACCATGTAGCATTGCGAATGCACAGGCTATGGAGCATTGTGATGACAGGAGTCAAGGAGCATTGTGATGTAAGTGGTCATGGATCATTGTGATGACAAGTGTCCTGGACCACAGTGATGACACGGGTCATGGAGCATTGTGATGGCAAGGGCCATGGCGAATTGTGATGACATGTGTCTTGGGGCATTGTGATGACAGTGGTCATCTAGAATTGTGATAAAAGGTATCATGGAGCACTGTGATGACAGGGGCCATGGAGTATTGTAATGACAAGGCCATGGAACATTGTGATGACAAGTACCATGGAGCTTTGTGATGACACGAGCATTCATCATTATGATGACAAGAGTTCTGGAGCATTGTGATGACAAGGGCATGGAGCATTGTGATTACAGTGTCATGGAGCATTGTGATGACAACTGTCATGGAACATTGTGATGACAGGGTTCATGGAGCATTGTGATTAAAGGGGCCATGGAGCATTTTGATGACAAGGGCAGGCGAACATTTTGATTACATTGGTAATGGAGCATTGTGATGACATGGGCAGGGAACATTGTGAAGACAGGTGTAATGAAACATTGTGATTACAGGGGACATGGAGCATTTTGATGACATGGGCAGGCAACATTGTGATGACAGGTGTCATGGAGCATTGGGATGACAATTGTCATGGAACGTTGTGCTGACAGGGATCATGGAGCATTGTGATGAGACGGTCATTGGAGCATTGTGATGACAGGCGTACTGGAGCCTTCTGAGGAAAGGTGTCATGAGTCATTGTGATTACAGCGATCATGGAACATTGTGATGACAGTGGTCATGGAGCATTGTAACGACAGGGGCCATGGAGCATTGTGATGACAGGGGTCATGGGGCATTGTGATGAGAGTGGTCATGGAGCATTGTGATGAAAGGGGTCATGGAGCACTGTGATCACAGGGGCCATGTATAATTGTGATAACAAAGGCCATGGAGCATTGTGATGACAGTTGTCATGGAGCATTGTGTTGAAAGGGGCATGGAGCATTGTGACGACAATGGTCATGGAGCATTGTGATGACTGGTATCATGGAGCATTGTTCTGAAAGAGGTCATGGGGCAGTGTAATGACAAGTATCATGGAGGATGTGATGAAAGGAGTCATGGAGCATTGTGATTAAATGGATCATGAGGCATTTTGATGACAAGAGTCATGGAACATTGTGATGACAGGGCTAATGGAGCATTGTGATGACAAGGGCTATGGAGCATTGTGATGACTGGGGTCATGGAGCATTGTGATGAAAGGGGTCATGGATCACTACGATGACAGGGGTAATGGAGCATTGTGATGATATGGGCATGGAGCATTGTGATGACAGGAGCCACGGAGCATTGTGAATGCATAGGCCATGGAGCAATGAAATGACAGGGGTCAAGGAGCATTGTGATGTAAGTTGTCATGGAGCATTGTGATGACAAGTGTCCATGAACATTGTGATGACATGGTTCATGGAGCATTGTGATGACAAGTGCCATGGCGAATTGTGATGACAGGTGTCATGGGGCATTGTGATGACAGTGGTCATGTAGAATTGTAATGAAAGGTATCATGGAGGACTCTGACGACAGGGGCCGTGGAGCACTGTGATGACAGTGGTCATCTAGAATTGTGATGAAATATACCAGGGAGCATTGTGATGACAGGGGTCTTGGATCACCGCAATTATAGGGGCCATGGGGCATTGTGCATACAAGGATCATGGAGCATTGAGATGACAGGGGTCATGGATCATTGTGATGACAAGGGTCCTGGAACCTTGTGATGACACGGTTCATGGAGCATTGTGATGACAAGGTTCTTCAAGCATTGTGATGACACGGGCATGGAGCATTATGATGACAAGAGTTCTGGAGCATTGTGATGAAAAGGGTATGGAGCACTGTGATTACAGGGGACCAGGAGCATTGTGATTACATGGGCAATGAATATTGTGATGACAGGGGTTCATGGAGCACTGTGATGACAAGTGTCATGGAACATTGTGATGACAGCGTTCAAGGAGCATTGTGATGAGAGGGGCCTTGGAGCATTATGATGATACGCGTCATGGGGCCTTGTGATGACAGCGGTCTTGGAGCATTGTGATGAAAGGGATCATGGAGCAATGTGATTACAGGGGCCATGGAGCATTGTGAATGCATAGGCCATGCAGCAATGAAATTACAGGGGTCAAGGAGCATTGTGATGTAAGTTGTTATGGAGCATTGTGATGACAAGTGTCCATGAACATTGTGATGACATGGTTCATGGAGCATTGTGATGACAAGTGCCATGGCGAATTGTGATGACAGGTGTCATGGGGCATTGTGATGACAGTGGTCATGTAGAATTGTAATGAAAGGTATCATGGAGGACTCTGACGACAGGGGCCGTGGAGCACTGTGATGACAGTGGTCATCTAGAATTGTGATGAAATATACCAGGGAGCATTGTGATGACAGGGGTCATGGATCACCGCAATTATAGTGGCCATGGAGCATTGTGAATACAAAGATCATGGAGCATTGAGATGACAGGGGTCATGGATCACTGTGATGACTAGGGTCCTGGAACCTTGTGATGACACGGTTCATGGAGCACTGTGATGACAAGGTTCTTCAAGCATTGTGATGACACGGGCATGGAGCATTATGATGACAAGAGTTCTGGAGTATTGCGTTGACAAGGGAATGGAGCATTGTGATTACAGGGACCATGGAGGAGAGTGATGACATCTGTCATGGAACATTGTCCTGACAGGGGCCATGGAGCATTGTGATGACAGGTATAATGTGGCATTGTAATGACAGTGGTCATAGAGCATTGTGATGAAATGGATCATGGAGCAATGTGATTAGAGGGACCATGTAGCATTGCGAATGCATAGGCTATGGAGCATTGTGATGACAGGAGTCAAGGAGCATTGTGATGTAAGTGGTCATGGATCATTGTGATGACAAGTGTCCTGGACAATTGTGATGACACGGGTCATGGAGCATTGTGATGGCAAGGGCCATGGCGAATTGTGATTACATGTGTCTTGGGGCATTGTGATGACAGTGGTCATCTAGAATTGTGATAAAAGGTATCATGGAGCACTGTGATGACAGGTGCCATGGAGTATTGTAATGACAAGGCCATGGAACATTGTGATGACAAGTATCATGGAGCTTTGTGATGACACGAGCATTCATCATTATGATGACAAGAGTTCTGGAGCATTGTGATGACAAGGGCATGGAGCATTGTGATTACAGGGTCATGGAGCATTGTGATGACAACTGTCATGGAACATTTTGATGACAGGGTTCATGGAGCATTGTGATTAAAGGGGCCATGGAGCATTTTGATGACAAGGGCAGGCGAACATTTTGATTACATTGGTAATGGAGCATTGTGATGACATGGGCAGGGAACATTGTGAAGACAGGTGTAATGGAACATTGTGATTACAGGGGACATGGAGCATTTTGATGACATGGGCAGGCAACATTGTGATGACAGGTGTCTTGGAGCATTGGGATGACAATTGTCATGGAACGTTGTGCTGACAGGGATCATGGAGCATTGTGATGAGACGGTCATTGGAGCATTGTGATGACAGGCGTACTGGAGCCTTCTGAGGAAAGGTGTCATGAGTCATTGTGATTACAGCGATCATGGAACATTGTGATGACAGTGGTCATGGAGCATTGTAACGACAGGGGCCATGGAGCATTGTGATGACAGGGGTCATGGGGCATTGTGATGAGAGTGGTCATGGAGCATTGTGATGAAAGGGGTCATGGAGCACTGTGATCACAGGGGCCATGTATAATTATGATGACAAAGGCCATGGAGCATTGTGATGACAGTTGTCATGGAGCATTGTGTTGAAAGGGGCATGGAGCATTGTGACGACAATGGTCATGGAGCATTGTGATGACTGGTATCATGGAGCATTGTTCTGAAAGAGGTCATGGGGCAGTGTAATGACAAGTATCATGGAGGATGTGATGAAAGGAGTCATGGAGCATTGTGATTAAATGGATCATGAGGCATTTTGATGACAAGAGTCATGGAACATTGTGATGACAGGGCTAATGGAGCATTGTGATGAAAGGGGTCATGGATCACTACGATGACAGGGGTAATGGAGCATTGTGATGATATGGGCATGGAGCATTGTGATGACAGGAGCCACGGAGCATTGTGAATGCATAGGCCATGGAGCAATGAAATGACAGGGGTCAAGGAGCATTGTGATGTAAGTTGTCATGGAGCATTGTGATGACAAGTGTCCATGAACATTGTGATGACATGGTTCATGGAGCATTGTGATGACAAGTGCCATGGCGAATTGTGATGACAGGTGTCATGGGGCATTGTGATGACAGTGGTCATGTAGAATTGTAATGAAAGGTATCATGGAGGACTCTGACGACAGGGGCCGTGGAGCACTGTGATGACAGTGGTCATCTAGAATTGTGATGAAATATACCAGGGAGCATTGTGATGACAGGGGTCATGGATCACCGCAATTATAGGGGCCATGGAGCATTGTGCATACAAAGATCATGGAGCATTGAGATGACAGGGGTCATGGATCATTGTGATGACAAGGGTCCTGGAACCTTGTGATGACACGGTTCATGGAGCATTGTGATGACAAGGTTCTTCAAGCATTGTGATGACACGGGCATGGAGCATTATGATGACAAGAGTTCTGGAGCATTGTGATGAAAAGGGTATGGAGCACTGTGATTACAGGGGACCAGGAGCATTGTGATTACATGGGCAGTGAATATTGTGATGACAGGGGTTCATGGAGCACTGTGATGACAAGTGTCATGGAACATTGTGATGACAGGGTTCATGGAGCATTGTGATGAGAGGGGCCTTGGAGCATTATGATGATACGCATCATGGGGCCTTGTGATGACAGCGGTCTTGGAGCATTGTGATGAAAGGGATCATGGAGCAATGTGATTACAGGGGCCATGGAGCATTTTGAATGCATAGGCCATGGAGCACTGTGATGACAGGGGTCATGGAGCATTGTGATGAATGTGGTCATAGTTCATTGTGATGATAAGTGTCCAGGAACATTGTGATGACATGGATCATGGAGCATTGTGATGACAAGGGCCATGGCGAATTGTGATGAGAGGTGTCATGGGGCCTTGTGATGACAGTGGTCATCTAGAATTGTGATGAAAGGTAACATGGAGCACTATGATAACAGGGGCCATGGAGCATTGTGATGACAAAGGCCATGGAGCATTTTGATGACAAGTGTCATGGAGCATTGTGATGGGACGGGCATGGAGCATTATGATGCCCAGAGTTCTGGAGCATTGTGGTGACAAGGGCATGGAGCATTGTGATGACAAGGGCCATGGCCAATTCTGATGACAGGTGTCCTCGGGCATTGTGATGACAGAGGTTATCTAGCATTGTGATGAAAGGTACCATGGATCCCTGTGATAACAGGGGCCATGGAGCATTGTGATGATAAAGGCCATGGAGCATTTTAATGAAAAGTGTCATGGAGAATTGTGATGAGACGGGCATGGAGCATTATGATGACAAGAGTTCTGGAGCATTGCGTTGACAAGGGAATGGAGCATTGTGATTACAGGGACCATGGAGGAGAGTGATGACATCTGTCATGGAACATTGTGCTGACAGGGGCCATGGAGCATTGTGATGACAGGTATAATGTGGCATTGTAATGACAGTGGTCATAGAGCATTGTGATGAAATGGATCACGGAGCAATGTGATTACAGGGACCATGTAGCATTGCGAATGCATAGGCTATGGAGCATTGTGATGACAGGAGTCAAGGAGCATTGTGATGTAAGTGGTCATGGATCATTGTGATGACAAGTGTCCTGGACCACAGTGATGACACGGGTCATGGAGCATTGTGATGGCAAGGGCCATGGCGAATTGTGATGACATGTGTCTTGGGGCATTGTGATGACAGTGGTCATCTAGAATTGTGATAAAAGGTATCATGGAGCACTGTGATGACAGGGGCCATGGAGTATTGTAATGACAAGGCCATGGAACATTGTGATGACAAGTACCATGGAGCTTTGTGATGACACGAGCATTCATCATTATGATGACAAGAGTTCTGGAGCATTGTGATGACAAGGGCATGGAGCATTGTGATTACAGGGTCATGGAGCATTGTGATGACAACTGTCATGGAACATTGTGATGACAGGGTTCATGGAGCATTGTGATTAAAGGGGCCATGGAGCATTTTGATGACAAGGGCAGGCGAACATTTTGATTACATTGGTAATGGAGCATTGTGATGACATGGGCAGGGAACATTGTGAAGACAGGTGTAATGGAACATTGTGATTACAGGGGACATGGAGCATTTTGATGACATGGGCAGGCAACATTGTGATGACAGGTGTCATGGAGCATTGGGATGACAATTGTCATGGAACGTTGTGCTGACAGGGATCATGGAGCATTGTGATGAGACGGTCATTGGAGCATTGTGATGACAGGCGTACTGGAGCCTTCTGAGGAAAGGTGTCATGAGTCATTGTGATTACAGCGATCATGGAACATTGTGATGACAGTGGTCATGGAGCATTGTAACGACAGGGGCCATGGAGCATTGTGATGACAGGGGTCATGGGGCATTGTGATGAGAGTGGTCATGGAGCATTGTGATGAAAGGGGTCATGGAGCACTGTGATCACAGGGGCCATGTATAATTGTGATGACAAAGGCCATGGAGCATTGTGATGACAGTTGTCATGGAGCATTGTGTTGAAAGGGGCATGGAGCATTGTGACGACAATGGTCATGGAGCATTGTGATGACTGGTATCATGGAGCATTGTTCTGAAAGAGGTCATGGGGCAGTGTAATGACAAGTATCATGGAGGATGTGATGAAAGGAGTCATGGAGCATTGTGATTAAATGGATCATGAGGCATTTTGATGACAAGAGTCATGGAACATTGTGATGACAGGGCTAATGGAGCATTGTGATGACAAGGGCTATGGAGCATTGTGATGACTGGGGTCATGGAGCATTGTGATGAAAGGGGTCATGGATCACTACGATGACAGGGGTAATGGAGCATTGTGATGATATGGGCATGGAGCATTGTGATGACAGGAGCCATGGAGCATTGTGAATGCATAGGCCATGGAGCAATGAAATGACAGGGGTCAAGGAGCATTGTGATGTAAGTTGTCATGGAGCATTGTGATGACAAGTGTCCATGAACATTGTGATGACATGGTTCATGGAGCATTGTGATGACAAGTGCCATGGCGAATTGTGATGACAGGTGTCATGGGGCATTGTGATGACAGTGGTCATGTAGAATTGTAATGAAAGGTATCATGGAGGACTCTGACGACAGGGGCCGTGGAGCACTGTGATGACAGTGGTCATCTAGAATTGTGATGAAATATACCAGGGAGCATTGTGATGACAGGGGTCTTGGATCACCGCAATTATAGGGGCCATGGGGCATTGTGCATACAAGGATCATGGAGCATTGAGATGACAGGGGTCATGGATCATTGTGATGACAAGGGTCCTGGAACCTTGTGATGACACGGTTCATGGAGCATTGTGATGACAAGGTTCTTCAAGCATTGTGATGACACGGGCATGGAGCATTATGATGACAAGAGTTCTGGAGCATTGTGATGAAAAGGGTATGGAGCACTGTGATTACAGGGGACCAGGAGCATTGTGATTACATGGGCAATGAATATTGTGATGACAGGGGTTCATGGAGCACTGTGATGACAAGTGTCATGGAACATTGTGATGACAGCGTTCAAGGAGCATTGTGATGAGAGGGGCCTTGGAGCATTATGATGATACGCATCATGGGGCCTTGTGATGACAGCGGTCTTGGAGCATTGTGATGAAAGGGATCATGGAGCAATGTGATTACAGGGGCCATGGAGCATTGTGAATGCATAGGCCATGCAGCAATGAAATTACAGGGGTCAAGGAGCATTGTGATGTAAGTTGTTATGGAGCATTGTGATGACAAGTGTCCATGAACATTGTGATGACATGGTTCATGGAGCATTGTGATGACAAGTGCCATGGCGAATTGTGATGACAGGTGTCATGGGGCATTGTGATGACAGTGGTCATGTAGAATTGTAATGAAAGGTATCATGGAGGACTCTGACGACAGGGGCCGTGGAGCACTGTGATGACAGTGGTCATCTAGAATTGTGATGAAATATACCAGGGAGCATTGTGATGACAGGGGTCATGGATCACCGCAATTATAGTGGCCATGGAGCATTGTGAATACAAAGATCATGGAGCATTGAGATGACAGGGGTCATGGATCATTGTGATGACTAGGGTCCTGGAACCTTGTGATGACACGGTTCATGGAGCATTGTGATGACAAGGTTCTTCAAGCATTGTGATGACACGGGCATGGAGCATTATGATGACAAGAGTTCTGGAGTATTGCGTTGACAAGGGAATGGAGCATTGTGATTACAGGGACCATGGAGGAGAGTGATGACATCTGTCATGGAACATTGTCCTGACAGGGGCCATGGAGCATTGTGATGACAGGTATAATGTGGCATTGTAATGACAGTGGTCATAGAGCATTGTGATGAAATGGATCATGGAGCAATGTGATTAGAGGGACCATGTAGCATTGCGAATGCATAGGCTATGGAGCATTGTGATGACAGGAGTCAAGGAGCATTGTGATGTAAGTGGTCATGGATCATTGTGATGACAAGTGTCCTGGACAATTGTGATGACACGGGTCATGGAGCATTGTGATGGCAAGGGCCATGGCGAATTGTGATTACATGTGTCTTGGGGCATTGTGATGACAGTGGTCATCTAGAATTGTGATAAAAGGTATCATGGAGCACTGTGATGACAGGTGCCATGGAGTATTGTAATGACAAGGCCATGGAACATTGTGATGACAAGTATCATGGAGCTTTGTGATGACACGAGCATTCATCATTATGATGACAAGAGTTCTGGAGCATTGTGATGACAAGGGCATGGAGCATTGTGATTACAGGGTCATGGAGCATTGTGATGACAACTGTCATGGAACATTTTGATGACAGGGTTCATGGAGCATTGTGATTAAAGGGGCCATGGAGCATTTTGATGACAAGGGCAGGCGAACATTTTGATTACATTGGTAATGGAGCATTGTGATGACATGGGCAGGGAACATTGTGAAGACAGGTGTAATGGAACATTGTGATTACAGGGGACATGGAGCATTTTGATGACATGGGCAGGCAACATTGTGATGACAGGTGTCTTGGAGCATTGTGATGACAATTGTCATGGAACGTTGTGCTGACAGGGATCATGGAGCATTGTGATGAGACGGTCATTGGAGCATTGTGATGACAGGCGTACTGGAGCCTTCTGAGGAAAGGTGTCATGAGTCATTGTGATTACAGCGATCATGGAACATTGTGATGACAGTGGTCATGGAGCATTGTAACGACAGGGGCCATGGAGCATTGTGATGACAGGGGTCATGGGGCATTGTGATGAGAGTGGTCATGGAGCATTGTGATGAAAGGGGTCATGGAGCACTGTGATCACAGGGGCCATGTATAATTGTGATGACAAAGGCCATGGAGCATTGTGATGACAGTTGTCATGGAGCATTGTGTTGAAAGGGGCATGGAGCATTGTGACGACAATGGTCATGGAGCATTGTGATGACTGGTATCATGGAGCATTGTTCTGAAAGAGGTCATGGGGCAGTGTAATGACAAGTATCATGGAGGATGTGATGAAAGGAGTCATGGAGCATTGTGATTAAATGGATCATGAGGCATTTTGATGACAAGAGTCATGGAACATTGTGATGACAGGGCTAATGGAGCATTGTGATGACAAGGGCTATGGAGCATTGTGATGACTGGGGTCATGGAGCATTGTGATGAAAGGGGTCATGGATCACTACGATGACAGGGGTAATGGAGCATTGTGATGATATGGGCATGGAGCATTGTGATGACAGGAGCCATTGGAGCATTGTGAATGCATAGGCCATGGAGCAATGAAATGACAGGGGTCAAGGAGCATTGTGATGTAAGTTGTCATGGAGCATTGTGATGACAAGTGTCCATGAACATTGTGATGACATGGTTCATGGAGCATTGTGATGACAAGTGCCATGGCGAATTGTGATGACAGGTGTCATGGGGCATTGTGATGACAGTGGTCATGTAGAATTGTAATGAAAGGTATCATGGAGGACTCTGACGACAGGGGCCGTGGAGCACTGTGATGACAGTGGTCATCTAGAATTGTGATGAAATATACCAGGGAGCATTGTGATGACAGGGGTCATGGATCACCGCAATTATAGGGGCCATGGAGCATTGTGCATACAAAGATCATGGAGCATTGAGATGACAGGGGTCATGGATCATTGTGATGACAAGGGTCCTGGAACCTTGTGATGACACGGTTCATGGAGCATTGTGATGACAAGGTTCTTCAAGCATTGTGATGACACGGGCATGGAGCATTATGATGACAAGAGTTCTGGAGCATTGTGATGAAAAGGGTATGGAGCACTGTGATTACAGGGGACCAGGAGCATTGTGATTACATGGGCAGTGAATATTGTGATGACAGGGGTTCATGGAGCACTGTGATGACAAGTGTCATGGAACATTGTGATGACAGGGTTCATGGAGCATTGTGATGAGAGGGGCCTTGGAGCATTATGATGATACGCATCATGGGGCCTTGTGATGACAGCGGTCTTGGAGCATTGTGATGAAAGGGATCATGGAGCAATGTGATTACAGGGGCCATGGAGCATTTTGAATGCATAGGCCATGGAGCACTGTGATGACAGGGGTCATGGAGCATTGTGATGAATGTGGTCATAGTTCATTGTGATGATAAGTGTCCAGGAACATTGTGATGACATGGATCATGGAGCATTGTGATGACAAGGGCCATGGCGAATTGTGATGAGAGGTGTCATGGGGCCTTGTGATGACAGTGGTCATCTAGAATTGTGATGAAAGGTAACATGGAGCACTATGATAACAGGGGCCATGGAGCATTGTGATGACAAAGGCCATGGAGCATTTTGATGACAAGTGTCATGGAGCATTGTGATGGGACGGGCATGGAGCATTATGATGCCCAGAGTTCTGGAGCATTGTGGTGACAAGGGCATGGAGCATTGTGATGACAAGGGCCATGGCCAATTCTGATGACAGGTGTCCTCGGGCATTGTGATGACAGAGGTTATCTAGCATTGTGATGAAAGGTACCATGGATCCCTGTGATAACAGGGGCCATGGAGCATTGTGATGATAAAGGCCATGGAGCATTTTAATGAAAAGTGTCATGGAGAATTGTGATGAGACGGGCATGGAGCATTATGATGACAAGAGTTCTGGAGCATTGCGTTGACAAGGGAATGGAGCATTGTGATTACAGGGACCATGGAGGAGAGTGATGACATCTGTCATGGAACATTGTGCTGACAGGGGCCATGGAGCATTGTGATGACAGGTATAATGTGGCATTGTAATGACAGTGGTCATAGAGCATTGTGATGAAATGGATCATGGAGCAATGTGATTAGAGGGACCATGTAGCATTGCGAATGCATAGGCTATGGAGCATTGTGATGACAGGAGTCAAGGAGCATTGTGATGTAAGTGGTCATGGATCATTGTGATGACAAGTGTCCTGGACAATTGTGATGACACGGGTCATGGAGCATTGTGATGGCAAGGGCCATGGCGAATTGTGATTACATGTGTCTTGGGGCATTGTGATGACAGTGGTCATCTAGAATTGTGATAAAAGGTATCATGGAGCACTGTGATGACGGGTGCCATGGAGTATTGTAATGACAAGGCCATGGAACATTGTGATGACAAGTATCATGGAGCTTTGTGATGACACGAGCATTCATCATTATGATGACAAGAGTTCTGGAGCATTGTGATGACAAGGGCATGGAGCATTGTGATTACAGGGTCATGGAGCATTGTGATGACAACTGTCATGGAACATTTTGATGACAGGGTTCATGGAGCATTGTGATTAAAGGGGCCGTGGAGCATTTTGATGACAAGGGCAGGCGAACATTTTGATTACATTGGTAATGGAGCATTGTGATGACATGGGCAGGGAACATTGTGAAGACAGGTGTAATGGAACATTGTGATTACAGGGGACATGGAGCATTTTGATGACATGGGCAGGCAACATTGTGATGACAGGTGTCTTGGAGCATTGTGATGACAATTGTCATGGAACGTTGTGCTGACAGGGATCATGGAGCATTGTGATGAGACGGTCATTGGAGCATTGTGATGACAGGCGTACTGGAGCCTTCTGAGGAAAGGTGTCATGAGTCATTGTGATTACAGCGATCATGGAACATTGTGATGACACTGGTCATGGAGCATTGTAACGACAGGGGCCATGGAGCATTGTGATGACAGGGGTCATGGGGCATTGTGATGAGAGTGGTCATGGAGCATTGTGATGAAAGGGGTCATGGAGCACTGTGATCACAGGGGCCATGTATAATTGTGATGACAAAGGCCATGGAGCATTGTGATGACAGTTGTCATGGAGCATTGTGTTGAAAGGGGCATGGAGCATTGTGACGACAATGGTCATGGAGCATTGTGATGACTGGTATCATGGAGCATTGTTCTGAAAGAGGTCATGGGGCAGTGTAATGACAAGTATCATGGAGGATGTGATGAAAGGAGTCATGGAGCATTGTGATTAAATGGATCATGAGGCATTTTGATGACAAGAGTCATGGAACATTGTGATGACAGGGCTAATGGAGCATTGTGATGACAAGGGCTATGGAGCATTGTGATGACTGGGGTCATGGAGCATTGTGATGAAAGGGGTCATGGATCACTACGATGACAGGGGTAATGGAGCATTGTGATGATATGGGCATGGAGCATTGTGATGACAGGAGCCATGGAGCATTGTGAATGCATAGGCCATGGAGCAATGAAATGACAGGGGTCAAGGAGCATTGTGATGTAAGTTGTCATGGAGCATTGTGATGACAAGTGTCCATGAACATTGTGATGACATGGTTCATGGAGCATTGTGATGACAAGTGCCATGGCGAATTGTGATGACATGTGTCATGGGGCATTGTGATGACAGTGGTCATGTAGAATTGTAATGAAAGGTATCATGGAGGACTCTGACGACAGGGGCCGTGGAGCACTGTGATGACAGTGGTCATCTAGAATTGTGATGAAATATACCAGGGAGCATTGTGATGACAGGGGTCATGGATCACCGCAATTATAGGGGCCATGGAGCATTGTGCATACAAAGATCATGGAGCATTGAGATGACAGGGGTCATGGATCATTGTGATGACAAGGGTCCTGGAACCTTGTGATGACACGGTTCATGGAGCATTGTGATGACAAGGTTCTTCAAGCATTGTGATGACACGGGCATGGAGCATTATGATGACAAGAGTTCTGGAGCATTGTGATGAAAAGGGTATGGAGCACTGTGATTACAGGGGACCAGGAGCATTGTGATTACATGGGCAGTGAATATTGTGATGACAGGGGTTCATGGAGCACTGTGATGACAAGTGTCATGGAACATTGTGATGACAGGGTTCATGGAGCATTGTGATGAGAGGGGCCTTGGAGCATTATGATGATACGCATCATGGGGCCTTGTGATGACAGCGGTCTTGGAGCATTGTGATGAAAGGGATCATGGAGCAATGTGATTACAGGGGCCATGGAGCATTTTGAATGCATAGGCCATGGAGCACTGTGATGACAGGGGTCATGGAGCATTGTGATGAATGTGGTCATAGTTCATTGTGATGATAAGTGTCCAGGAACATTGTGATGACATGGATCATGGAGCATTGTGATGACAAGGGCCATGGCGAATTGTGATGAGAGGTGTCATGGGGCCTTGTGATGACAGTGGTCATCTAGAATTGTGATGAAAGGTAACATGGAGCACTATGATAACAGGGGCCATGGAGCATTGTGATGACAAAGGCCATGGAGCATTTTGATGACAAGTGTCATGGAGCATTGTGATGGGACGGGCATGGAGCATTATGATGCCCAGAGTTCTGGAGCATTGTGGTGACAAGGGCATGGAGCATTGTGATGACAAGGGCCATGGCCAATTCTGATGACAGGTGTCCTCGGGCATTGTGATGACAGAGGTTATCTAGCATTGTGATGAAAGGTACCATGGATCCCTGTGATAACAGGGGCCATGGAGCATTGTGATGATAAAGGCCATGGAGCATTTTAATGAAAAGTGTCATGGAGAATTGTGATGAGACGGGCATGGAGCATTATGATGACAAGAGTTCTGGAGCATTGCGTTGACAAGGGAATGGAGCATTGTGATTACAGGGACCATGGAGGAGAGTGATGACATCTGTCATGGAACATTGTGCTGACAGGGGCCATGGAGCATTGTGATGACAGGTATAATGTGGCATTGTAATGACAGTGGTCATAGAGCATTGTGATGAAATGGATCATGGAGCAATGTGATTAGAGGGACCATGTAGCATTGCGAATGCATAGGCTATGGAGCATTGTGATGACAGGAGTCAAGGAGCATTGTGATGTAAGTGGTCATGGATCATTGTGATGACAAGTGTCCTGGACAATTGTGATGACACGGGTCATGGAGCATTGTGATGGCAAGGGCCATGGCGAATTGTGATTACATGTGTCTTGGGGCATTGTGATGACAGTGGTCATCTAGAATTGTGATAAAAGGTATCATGGAGCACTGTGATGACAGGTGCCATGGAGTATTGTAATGACAAGGCCATGGAACATTGTGATGACAAGTATCATGGAGCTTTGTGATGACACGAGCATTCATCATTATGATGACAAGAGTTCTGGAGCATTGTGATGACAAGGGCATGGAGCATTGTGATTACAGGGTCATGGAGCATTGTGATGACAACTGTCATGGAACATTTTGATGACAGGGTTCATGGAGCATTGTGATTAAAGGGGCCGTGGAGCATTTTGATGACAAGGGCAGGCGAACATTTTGATTACATTGGTAATGGAGCATTGTGATGACATGGGCAGGGAACATTGTGAAGACAGGTGTAATGGAACATTGTGATTACAGGGGACATGGAGCATTTTGATGACATGGGCAGGCAACATTGTGATGACAGGTGTCTTGGAGCATTGTGATGACAATTGTCATGGAACGTTGTGCTGACAGGGATCATGGAGCATTGTGATGAGACGGTCATTGGAGCATTGTGATGACAGGCGTACTGGAGCCTTCTGAGGAAAGGTGTCATGAGTCATTGTGATTACAGCGATCATGGAACATTGTGATGACAGTGGTCATGGAGCATTGTAACGACAGGGGCCATGGAGCATTGTGATGACAGGGGTCATGGGGCATTGTGATGAGAGTGGTCATGGAGCATTGTGATGAAAGGGGTCATGGAGCACTGTGATCACAGGGGCCATGTATAATTGTGATGACAAAGGCCATGGAGCATTGTGATGACAGTTGTCATGGAGCATTGTGTTGAAAGGGGCATGGAGCATTGTGACGACAATGGTCATGGAGCATTGTGATGACTGGTATCATGGAGCATTGTTCTGAAAGAGGTCATGGGGCAGTGTAATGACAAGTATCATGGAGGATGTGATGAAAGGAGTCATGGAGCATTGTGATTAAATGGATCATGAGGCATTTTGATGACAAGAGTCATGGAACATTGTGATGACAGGGCTAATGGAGCATTGTGATGACAAGGGCTATGGAGCATTGTGATGACTGGGGTCATGGAGCATTGTGATTAAAGGGGCCATGGAGCATTTTGATGACAAGGGCAGGCGAACATTTTGATTACATTGGTAATGGAGCATTGTGATGACATGGGCAGGGAACATTGTGAAGACAGGTGTAATGGAACATTGTGATTACAGGGGACATGGAGCATTTTGATGACATGGGCAGGCAACATTGTGATGACAGGTGTCTTGGAGCATTGTGATGACAATTGTCATGGAACGTTGTGCTGACAGGGATCATGGAGCATTGTGATGAGACGGTCATTGGAGCATTGTGATGACAGGCGTACTGGAGCCTTCTGAGGAAAGGTGTCATGAGTCATTGTGATTACAGCGATCATGGAACATTGTGATGACAGTGGTCATGGAGCATTGTAACGACAGGGGCCATGGAGCATTGTGATGACAGGGGTCATGGGGCATTGTGATGAGAGTGGTCATGGAGCATTGTGATGAAAGGGGTCATGGAGCACTGTGATCACAGGGGCCATGTATAATTGTGATGACAAAGGCCATGGAGCATTGTGATGACAGTTGTCATGGAGCATTGTGTTGAAAGGGGCATGGAGCATTGTGACGACAATGGTCATGGAGCATTGTGATGACTGGTATCATGGAGCATTGTTCTGAAAGAGGTCATGGGGCAGTGTAATGACAAGTATCATGGAGGATGTGATGAAAGGAGTCATGGAGCATTGTGATTAAATGGATCATGAGGCATTTTGATGACAAGAGTCATGGAACATTGTGATGACAGGGCTAATGGAGCATTGTGATGACAAGGGCTATGGAGCATTGTGATGACTGGGGTCATGGAGCATTGTGATGAAAGGGGTCATGGATCACTACGATGACAGGGGTAATGGAGCATTGTGATGATATGGGCATGGAGCATTGTGATGACAGGAGCCATGGAGCATTGTGAATGCATAGGCCATGGAGCAATGAAATGACAGGGGTCAAGGAGCATTGTGATGTAAGTTGTCATGGAGCATTGTGATGACAAGTGTCCATGAACATTGTGATGACATGGTTCATGGAGCATTGTGATGACAAGTGCCATGGCGAATTGTGATGACAGGTGTCATGGGGCATTGTGATGACAGTGGTCATGTAGAATTGTAATGAAAGGTATCATGGAGGACTCTGACGACAGGGGCCGTGGAGCACTGTGATGACAGTGGTCATCTAGAATTGTGATGAAATATACCAGGGAGCATTGTGATGACAGGGGTCATGGATCACCGCAATTATAGGGGCCATGGAGCATTGTGCATACAAAGATCATGGAGCATTGAGATGACAGGGGTCATGGATCATTGTGATGACAAGGGTCCTGGAACCTTGTGATGACACGGTTCATGGAGCATTGTGATGACAAGGTTCTTCAAGCATTGTGATGACACGGGCATGGAGCATTATGATGACAAGAGTTCTGGAGCATTGTGATGAAAAGGGTATGGAGCACTGTGATTACAGGGGACCAGGAGCATTGTGATTACATGGGCAGTGAATATTGTGATGACAGGGGTTCATGGAGCACTGTGATGACAAGTGTCATGGAACATTGTGATGACAGGGTTCATGGAGCATTGTGATGAGAGGGGCCTTGGAGCATTATGATGATACGCATCATGGGGCCTTGTGATGACAGCGGTCTTGGAGCATTGTGATGAAAGGGATCATGGAGCAATGTGATTACAGGGGCCATGGAGCATTTTGAATGCATAGGCCATGGAGCACTGTGATGACAGGGGTCATGGAGCATTGTGATGAATGTGGTCATAGTTCATTGTGATGATAAGTGTCCAGGAACATTGTGATGACATGGATCATGGAGCATTGTGATGACAAGGGCCATGGCGAATTGTGATGAGAGGTGTCATGGGGCCTTGTGATGACAGTGGTCATCTAGAATTGTGATGAAAGGTAACATGGAGCACTATGATAACAGGGGCCATGGAGCATTGTGATGACAAAGGCCATGGAGCATTTTGATGACAAGTGTCATGGAGCATTGTGATGGGACGGGCATGGAGCATTATGATGCCCAGAGTTCTGGAGCATTGTGGTGACAAGGGCATGGAGCATTGTGATGACAAGGGCCATGGCCAATTCTGATGACAGGTGTCCTCGGGCATTGTGATGACAGAGGTTATCTAGCATTGTGATGAAAGGTACCATGGATCCCTGTGATAACAGGGGCCATGGAGCATTGTGATGATAAAGGCCATGGAGCATTTTAATGAAAAGTGTCATGGAGAATTGTGATGAGACGGGCATGGAGCATTATGATGACAAGAGTTCTGGAGCATTGCGTTGACAAGGGAATGGAGCATTGTGATTACAGGGACCATGGAGGATAGTGAGGACATCTGTCATGGAACATTGTGCTGACAGGGGCCATGGAGCATTGTGATGACAGGTATAATGTGGCATTGTAATGACAGTGGTCATAGAGCATTGTGATGAAATGGATCACGGAGCAATGTGATTACAGGGACCATGTAGCATTGCGAATGCATAGGCTATGGAGCATTGTGATGACAGGAGTCAAGGAGCATTGTGATGTAAGTGGTCATGGATCATTGTGATGACAAGTGTCCTGGACCACAGTGATGACACGGGTCATGGAGCATTGTGATGGCAAGGGCCATGGCGAATTGTGATGACATGTGTCTTGGGGCATTGTGATGACAGTGGTCATCTAGAATTGTGATAAAAGGTATCATGGAGCACTGTGATGACAGGGGCCATGGAGTATTGTAATGACAAGGCCATGGAACATTGTGATGACAAGTACCATGGAGCTTTGTGATGACACGAGCATTCATCATTATGATGACAAGAGTTCTGGAGCATTGTGATGACAAGGGCATGGAGCATTGTGATTACAGGGTCATGGAGCATTGTGATGACAACTGTCATGGAACATTGTGATGACAGGGTTCATGGAGCATTGTGATTAAAGGGGCCATGGAGCATTTTGATGACAAGGGCAGGCGAACATTTTGATTACATTGGTAATGGAGCATTGTGATGACATGGGCAGGGAACATTGTGAAGACAGGTGTAATGGAACATTGTGATTACAGGGGACATGGAGCATTTTGATGACATGGGCAGGCAACATTGTGATGACAGGTGTCATGGAGCATTGGGATGACAATTGTCATGGAACGTTGTGCTGACAGGGATCATGGAGCATTGTGATGAGACGGTCATTGGAGCATTGTGATGACAGGCGTACTGGAGCCTTCTGAGGAAAGGTGTCATGAGTCATTGTGATTACAGCGATCATGGAACATTGTGATGACAGTGGTCATGGAGCATTGTAACGACAGGGGCCATGGAGCATTGTGATGACAGGGGTCATGGGGCATTGTGATGAGAGTGGTCATGGAGCATTGTGATGAAAGGGGTCATGGAGCACTGTGATCACAGGGGCCATGTATAATTGTGATGACAAAGGCCATGGAGCATTGTGATGACAGTTGTCATGGAGCATTGTGTTGAAAGGGGCATGGAGCATTGTGACGACAATGGTCATGGAGCATTGTGATGACTGGTATCATGGAGCATTGTTCTGAAAGAGGTCATGGGGCAGTGTAATGACAAGTATCATGGAGGATGTGATGAAAGGAGTCATGGAGCATTGTGATTAAATGGATCATGAGGCATTTTGATGACAAGAGTCATGGAACATTGTGATGACAGGGCTAATGGAGCATTGTGATGACAAGGGCTATGGAGCATTGTGATGACTGGGGTCATGGAGCATTGTGATGAAAGGGGTCATGGATCACTACGATGACAGGGGTAATGGAGCATTGTGATGATATGGGCATGGAGCATTGTGATGACAGGAGCCATGGAGCATTGTGAATGCATAGGCCATGGAGCAATGAAATGACAGGGGTCAAGGAGCATTGTGATGTAAGTTGTCATGGAGCATTGTGATGACAAGTGTCCATGAACATTGTGATGACATGGTTCATGGAGCATTGTGATGACAAGTGCCATGGCGAATTGTGATGACAGGTGTCATGGGGCATTGTGATGACAGTGGTCATGTAGAATTGTAATGAAAGGTATCATGGAGGACTCTGACGACAGGGGCCGTGGAGCACTGTGATGACAGTGGTCATCTAGAATTGTGATGAAATATACCAGGGAGCATTGTGATGACAGGGGTCTTGGATCACCGCAATTATAGGGGCCATGGGGCATTGTGCATACAAGGATCATGGAGCATTGAGATGACAGGGGTCATGGATCATTGTGATGACAAGGGTCCTGGAACCTTGTGATGACACGGTTCATGGAGCATTGTGATGACAAGGTTCTTCAAGCATTGTGATGACACGGGCATGGAGCATTATGATGACAAGAGTTCTGGAGCATTGTGATGAAAAGGGTATGGAGCACTGTGATTACAGGGGACCAGGAGCATTGTGATTACATGGGCAATGAATATTGTGATGACAGGGGTTCATGGAGCACTGTGATGACAAGTGTCATGGAACATTGTGATGACAGCGTTCAAGGAGCATTGTGATGAGAGGGGCCTTGGAGCATTCTGATGATACGCGTCATGGGGCCTTGTGATGACAGCGGTCTTGGAGCATTGTGATGAAAGGGATCATGGAGCAATGTGATTACAGGGGCCATGGAGCATTGTGAATGCATAGGCCATGCAGCAATGAAATTACAGGGGTCAAGGAGCATTGTGATGTAAGTTGTTATGGAGCATTGTGATGACAAGTGTCCATGAACATTGTGATGACATGGTTCATGGAGCATTGTGATGACAAGTGCCATGGCGAATTGTGATGACAGGTGTCATGGGGCATTGTGATGACAGTGGTCATGTAGAATTGTAATGAAAGGTATCATGGAGGACTCTGACGACAGGGGCCGTGGAGCACTGTGATGACAGTGGTCATCTAGAATTGTGATGAAATATACCAGGGAGCATTGTGATGACAGGGGTCATGGATCACCGCAATTATAGTGGCCATGGAGCATTGTGAATACAAAGATCATGGAGCATTGAGATGACAGGGGTCATGGATCATTGTGATGACTAGGGTCCTGGAACCTTGTGATGACACGGTTCATGGAGCATTGTGATGACAAGGTTCTTCAAGCATTGTGATGACACGGGCATGGAGCATTATGATGACAAGAGTTCTGGAGTATTGCGTTGACAAGGGAATGGAGCATTGTGATTACAGGGACCATGGAGGAGAGTGATGACATCTGTCATGGAACATTGTGCTGACAGGGGCCATGGAGCATTGTGATGACAGGTATAATGTGGCATTGTAATGACAGTGGTCATAGAGCATTGTGATGAAATGGATCATGGAGCAATGTGATTAGAGGGACCATGTAGCATTGCGAATGCATAGGCTATGGAGCATTGTGATGACAGGAGTCAAGGAGCATTGTGATGTAAGTGGTCATGGATCATTGTGATGACAAGTGTCCTGGACAATTGTGATGACACGGGTCATGGAGCATTGTGATGGCAAGGGCCATGGCGAATTGTGATTACATGTGTCTTGGGGCATTGTGATGACAGTGGTCATCTAGAATTGTGATAAAAGGTATCATGGAGCACTGTGATGACAGGTGCCATGGAGTATTGTAATGACAAGGCCATGGAACATTGTGATGACAAGTATCATGGAGCTTTGTGATGACACGAGCATTCATCATTATGATGACAAGAGTTCTGGAGCATTGTGATGACAAGGGCATGGAGCATTGTGATTACAGGGTCATGGAGCATTGTGATGACAACTGTCATGGAACATTTTGATGACAGGGTTCATGGAGCATTGTGATTAAAGGGGCCATGGAGCATTTTGATGACAAGGGCAGGCGAACATTTTGATTACATTGGTAATGGAGCATTGTGATGACATGGGCAGGGAACATTGTGAAGACAGGTGTAATGGAACATTGTGATTACAGGGGACATGGAGCATTTTGATGACATGGGCAGGCAACATTGTGATGACAGGTGTCTTGGAGCATTGTGATGACAATTGTCATGGAACGTTGTGCTGACAGGGATCATGGAGCATTGTGATGAGACGGTCATTGGAGCATTGTGATGACAGGCGTACTGGAGCCTTCTGAGGAAAGGTGTCATGAGTCATTGTGATTACAGCGATCATGGAACATTGTGATGACAGTGGTCATGAAGCATTGTAATGAGAGGGGCCATGGAGCATTGTGATGACAGGGGTCATGGGGCATTGTGATCACAGGGGCCATGTATAATTGTGATGACAAAGGCCATGGAGCATTGTGATGACAGTTGTCATGGAGCATTGTGTTGAAAGGGGCATGGAGCATTGTGACGACAATGGTCATGGAGCATTGTGATGACTGGTATCATGGAGCATTGTTGTGAAAAAGGTCATGGGGCAGTGTAATGACAAGTATCATGGAGGATGTGATGAAAGGAGTCATGGAGCATTGTGATTAAATGGATCCTGAGGCATTTTGATGACAAGAGTCATGGAACACTGTGATGACAGGGCTAATGGAGCATTGTGATGACAAGGGCTATGGAGCATTGTGATGACTGGGGTCATGGAGCATTGTGATGAAAGGGGTCATGGATCACTACGATGACATGGGTAATGGAGCATTGTGATGATATGAGCATGGAGCATTTTGAGGACAGGGGCCAGGGAGTATTGAGATGACAAGGGCAGGGAACATTGTGATGACAGCAGTCATGGATCATTGTGATGATACCTGTCATGGAACATTGTGCTGACAGGGGCTATAGAGCATTGTGATGACAGGTGTCATGTGGCATTGTGATGACAGTGGTCATAGAGCATTGTGATGACAGGGGTCAAGGAGCATTGTGATGAAAGTGGTCATGGAGCACTGTGATGACACGGGCATGGAGAATTATGAGGACAAGTGTTCTGGAGCATTGTGATGACAAGGGTATGGAGCATTGTGATTACAGGGGATCAGGAGCATTGTGATTACATGGGTAGTGAATATTGTGATGACAGGGGTCATGGAGCACTGTGATGACTAGTGTCATGGAACATTGTGATGACAGGGATCATGGAGCATTGTGATAAAAGGGGCCTTGGAGCATTATGATGATAGGCATCATGGGGCATTGTGATGACAGCGGTCTTGGAGCATTGTGATGAAAGGGATCATGGAGCAATGTGCTTACAGGAGCCATGGAGCATTGTGAATGCATAGGCCATGGAGCAATGAAATGACAGGGGTCAAGGAGCATTGTGATGTAAGTTGTCATGGAGCATTGTGATGACATGTGCCATGGCGAATTGTGATGACAGGTGTCATGGGGCATTGTGATGTCAGTGGTCATGTAGAATTGTAATGAAAGGTATCATGGAGGACTCTGACGACAGGGGCCGTGGAGCACTGTGATGACAGTGGTCATCTAGAATTGTGATGAAATATACCAGGGAGCATTGTGATGACAGGGGTCATGGATCACCGCAATTATAGGGGCCATGGAGCATTGTGAATACAAATTTCATGGAGCATTGAGATGACAGGGGTCATGGATCATTGTGATGACAAGGGTCCTGGAACCTTGTGATGACACGGTTCATGGAGCATTGTGATGACAAGGTTCTTCAAGCATTGTGATGACACGGGCATGGAGCATTATGATGACAAGAGTTCTGGAGCATTGTGATGAAAAGGGTATGGAGCACTGTGATTACAGGGGACCAGGGGCATTGTGATTACATGGGCAGTGAATATTGTGATGACAGGGGTTCATGGAGCACTGTGATGACAAGTGTCATGGAACATTGTGATGACAGGGTTCATGGAGCATTGTGATGAGAGGGGCCTTGGAGCATTATGATGATACGCATCATGGGGCCTTGTGATGACAGCGGTCTTGGAGCATTGTGATGAAAGGGATCATGGAGCAATGTGATTACAGGGGCCATGGAGCATTTTGAATGCATAGGCCATGGAGCAGTGTGATGACAGGGGTCATGGAGCATTGTGATGAATGTGGTCATAGTTCATTGTGATGATAAGTGTCCAGGAACATTGTGATGACATGGATCATGGAGCATTGTGATGACAAGGGCCATGGCGATTTGTGATGAGAGGTGTCATGGGGCCTTGTGATGACAGTGGTCATCTAGAATTGTGATGAAAGGTAACATGGAGCACTATGATAACAGGGGCCATGGAGCATTGTGATGACAAAGGCCATGGAGCATTTTGATGACAAGTGTCATGGAGCATTGTGATGGGACGGGCATGGAGCATTATGATGCCCAGAGTTCTGGAGCATTGTGGTGACAAGGGCATGGAGCATTGTGATGACAAGGGCCATGGCCAATTCTGATGACAGGTGTCCTCGGGCATTGTGATGACAGAGGTTATCTAGCATTGTGATGAAAGGTACCATGGATCACTGTGATAACAGGGGCCATGGAGCATTGTGATGATAAAGGCCATGGAGCATTTTAATGAAAAGTGTCATGGAGAATTGTGATGAGACGGGCATGGAGCATTATGATGACAAGAGTTCTGGAGCTTTGCGTTGACAAGGGAATGGAGCATTGTGATTACAGGGACCATGGAGGAGAGTGATGACATCTGTCATGGAACATTGTGCTGACAGGGGCCATGGAGCATTGTGATGACAGGTATAATGTGGCATTGTAATGACAGGGGTCATAGAGCATTGTAATGAAATGGATCATGGAGCAATGTGATTACAGGGACCATGTAGCCTTGCGAATGCATAGGCTATGGAGCATTGTGATGACAGGAGTCAAGGAGCATTGTGATGTAAGTGGTCATGGATCATTGTGATGACAAGTGTCCTGGACCATTGTGATGACACGGGTCATGGAGCATTGTGATGGCAAGGGCCATGGCGAATTGTGATGACATGTGTCTTGGGGCATTGTGATGACAGTGGTCATCTAGAATTGTGATAAAAGGTATCATGGAGCACTGTGATGACAGGTGCCATGGAGTATTGTAATGACAAGGCCATGGAACATTGTGATGACAAGTATCATGGAGCTTTGTGATGACACGAGCATTCATCATTATGATGACAAGAGTTCTGGAGCATTGTGATGACAAGGGCATGGAGCATTGTGATTACAGGGTCATGGAGCATTGTGATGACAACTGTCATGGAACATTGTGATGACAGGGTTCATGGAGCATTGTGATTAAAGGGGCCATGGAGCATTTTGATGACAAGGGCAGGTGAACATTTTGATTACATTGGTAATGGAGCATTGTGATGACGTGGGCAGGGAACATTGTGAAGACAGGTGTAATGGAACATTGTGATTACAGGGGACATGGAGCATTTTGATGACATGGGCAGGCAACATTGTGATGACAGTTGTCATGGAGCATTCTGATGAAAATTGTCATGGAACATTGTGCTGACAGGGATCATGGAGCATTGTGATGAGACGGTCATTGGAGCATTGTGATGACAGGCGTACTGGAGCCTTCTGAGGAAAGGTGTCATGGGTCATTGTGATTACAGCGATCATGGAACATTGTGATGACAGTGGTCATGGAGCATTGTAATGAGAGGGGCCATGGAGCATTGTGATGACAGGGGTCATGGGGAATTGTGATCACAGGGGCCATGTATAATTGTGATGACAAAGGCCATGGAGCATTGTGATGACAGTTGTCATGGAGCATTGTGTTGAAAGGGGCATGGAGCATTGTGACGACAATGGTCATGGAGCATTGTGATGACTGGTATCATGGAGCATTGTTGTGAAAAAGGTCATGGGGCAGTGTAATGACAAGTATCATGGAGGATGTGATGAAAGGAGTCATGGAGCATTGTGATTAAATGGATCATGAGGCATTTTGATGACAAGAGTCATGGAACATTGTGATGACAGGGCTAATGGAGCATTGTGATGACAAGGGCTATGGAGCATTGTGATGACTGGGGTCAAGGAGCATTGTGATGAAAGGGGTCATGGATCACTACGATGACATGGGTAATGGAGCATTGTGATGATATGAGCATGGAGCATTTTGAGGACAGGGGCCAGGGAGTATTGAGATGACAAGGGCAGGGAACATTGTGATGACAGCAGTCATGGATCATTGTGATGATACCTGTCATGGAACATTGTGCTGACAGGGGCTATAGAGCATTGTGATGACAGGTGTCATGTGGCATTGTGATGACAGTGGTCATAGAGCATTGTGATGACAGGGGTCAAGGAGCATTGTGATGAAAGTGGTCATGGAGCACTGTGATGACACGGGCATGGAGAATTATGATGACAAGTGTTCTGGAGCATTGTGATGACAAGGGTATGGAGCATTGTGATTACAGGGGACCAGGAGCATTGTGATTACATGGGCAGTGAATATTGTCATGACAGGGGTCATGGAGCACTGTGATGACTAGTGTCATGGAACATTGTGATGACAGGGATCATGGAGCATTGTGATAAAAGGGGCCTTGGAGCATTATGATGATAGGCATCATGGGGCATTGTGATGACAGCAGTCTTGGAGCATTGTGATGAAAGGGATCATGGAGCAATGTGCTTACAGGAGCCATGGAGCATTGTGAATGCATAGGCCATGGAGCAATGAAATGACAGGGGTCAAGGAGCATTGTGATGTAAGTTGTCATGGAGCATTGTGATGACAAGTGTCCATGAACATTGTGATGACATGGTTCATGGAGCATTGTGATGACATGTGCCATGGCGAATTGTGATGACAGGTGTCATGGGGCATTGTGATGACAGTGGTCATGTAGAATTGTAATGAAAGGTATCATGGAGGACTCTGATGACAGGGGCCGTGGAGCACTGTGATGACAGTGGTCATCTAGAATTGTGATGAAATATACCTGGGAGCATTGTGATGACAGGGGTCATGGATCACCGCAATTATAGGGGCCATGGAGCATTGTGAATACAAAGATCATGGAGCATTGAGATGACAGGGGTCATGGATCATTGTGATGACAAGGGTCCTGGAACCTTGTGATGACACGGTTCATGGAGCATTGTGATGACAAGGTTCTTCAAGCATTGTGATGACACGGGCATGGAGCATTATGATGACAAGAGTTCTGGAGCATTGTGATGAAAAGGGTATGGAGCACTGTGATTACAGGGGACCAGGAGCATTGTGATTACATGGGCAATGAATATTGTGATGACAGGGGTTCATGGAGCACTGTGATGACAAGTGTCATGGAACATTGTGATGACAGGGTTCATGGAGCATTGTGATGAGAGGGGCCTTGGAGCATTATGATGATACGCATCATGGGGCCTTGTGATGACAGCGGTCTTGGAGCATTGTGATGAAAGGGATCATGGAGCAATGTGATTACAGGGGCCATGGAGCATTTTGAATGCATAGGCCATGGAGCAGTGTGATGACAGGGGTCATGGAGCATTGTGATGAATGTGGTCAGAGTTCATTGTGATGACATGGATCATGGAGCATTGTGATGACAAGGGCCATGGCGATTTGTGATGAGAGGTGTCATGGGGCCTTGTGATGACAGTGGTCATCTAGAATTGTGATGAAAGGTAACATGGAGCACTATGATAACAGGGGCCATGGAGCATTGTGATGACAAAGGCCATGGAGCATTTTGATGACAAGTGTCATGGAGCATTGTGATGGGATGGGCATGGAGCATTATGATGCCCAGAGTTCTGGAGCATTGTGGTGACAAGGGCATGGAGCATTGTGATGACAAGGGCCATGGCCAATTCTGATGACAGGTGTCCTCGGGCATTGTGATGACAGAGGTTATCTAGCATTGTGATGAAAGGTACCATGGATCCCTGTGATAACAGGGGCCATGGAGCATTGTGATGATAAAGGCCATGGAGCATTTTAATGAAAAGTGTCATGGAGAATTGTGATGAGACGGGCATGGAGCATTATGATGACAAGAGTTCTGGAGCATTGCGTTGACAAGGGAATGGAGCATTGTGATTACAGGGACCATGGAGGAGAGTGATGACATCTGTCATGGAACATTGTGCTGACAGGGGCCATGGAGCATTGTGATGACAGGTATAATGTGGCATTGTAATGACAGTGGTCATAGAGCATTGTGATGAAATGGATCATGGAGCAATGTGATTACAGGGACCATGTAGCATTGCGAATGCATAGGCTATGGAGCATTGTGATGACAGGAGTCAAGGAGCATTGTGATGTAAGTGGTCATGGATCATTGTGATGACAAGTGTCCTGGACCACAGTGATGACACGGGTCATGGAGCATTGTGATGGCAAGGGCCATGGCGAATTGTGATGACATGTGTCTTGGGGCATTGTGATGACAGTGGTCATCTAGAATTGTGATAAAAGGTATCATGGAGCACTGTGATGACAGGGGCCATGGAGTATTGTAATGACAAGGCCATGGAACATTGTGATGACAAGTATCATGGAGCTTTGTGATGACACGAGCATTCATCATTATGATGACAAGAGTTCTGGAGCATTGTGATGACAAGGGCATGGAGCATTGTGATTACAGGGTCATGGAGCATTGTGATGACAACTGTCATGGAACATTGTGATGACAGGGTTCATGGAGCATTGTGATTAAAGGGGCCATGGAGCATTTTGATGACAAGGGCAGGCGAACATTTTGATTACATTGGTAATGGAGCATTGTGATGACATGGGCAGGGAACATTGTGAAGACAGGTGTAATGGAACATTGTGATTACAGGGGACATGGAGCATTTTGATGACATGGGCAGGCAACATTGTGATGACAGGTGTCATGGAGCATTGGGATGACAATTGTCATGGAACGTTGTGCTGACAGGGATCATGGAGCATTGTGATGAGACGGTCATTGGAGCATTGTGATGACAGGCGTACTGGAGCCTTCTGAGGAAAGGTGTCATGAGTCATTGTGATTACAGCGATCATGGAACATTGTGATGACAGTGGTCATGGAGCATTGTAACGACAGGGGCCATGGAGCATTGTGATGACAGGGGTCATGGGGCATTGTGATGAGAGTGGTCATGGAGCATTGTGATGAAAGGGGTCATGGAGCACTGTGATCACAGGGGCCATGTATAATTGTGATGACAAAGGCCATGGAGCATTGTGATGACAGTTGTCATGGAGCATTGTGTTGAAAGGGGCATGGAGCATTGTGACGACAATGGTCATGGAGCATTGTGATGACTGGTATCATGGAGCATTGTTCTGAAAGAGGTCATGGGGCAGTGTAATGACAAGTATCATGGAGGATGTGATGAAAGGAGTCATGGAGCATTGTGATTAAATGGATCATGAGGCATTTTGATGACAAGAGTCATGGAACATTGTGATGACAGGGCTAATGGAGCATTGTGATGACAAGGGCTATGGAGCATTGTGATGACTGGGGTCATGGAGCATTGTGATGAAAGGGGTCATGGATCACTACGATGACAGGGGTAATGGAGCATTGTGATGATATGGGCATGGAGCATTGTGATGACAGGAGCCATGGAGCATTGTGAATGCATAGGCCATGGAGCAATGAAATGACAGGGGTCAAGGAGCATTGTGATGTAAGTTGTCATGGAGCATTGTGATGACAAGTGTCCATGAACATTGTGATGACATGGTTCATGGAGCATTGTGATGACAAGTGCCATGGCGAATTGTGATGACAGGTGTCATGGGGCATTGTGATGACAGTGGTCATGTAGAATTGTAATGAAAGGTATCATGGAGGACTCTGACGACAGGGGCCGTGGAGCACTGTGATGACAGTGGTCATCTAGAATTGTGATGAAATATACCAGGGAGCATTGTGATGACAGGGGTCATGGATCACCGCAATTATAGGGGCCATGGGGCATTGTGAATACAAAGATCATGGAGCATTGAGATGACAGGGGTCATGGATCATTGTGATGACAAGGGTCCTGGAACCTTGTGATGACACGGTTCATGGAGCATTGTGATGACAAGGTTCTTCAAGCATTGTGATGACACGGGCATGGAGCATTATGATGACAAGAGTTCTGGAGCATTGTGATGAAAAGGGTATGGAGCACTGTGATTACAGGGGACCAGGAGCCTTGTGATTACATGGGCAGTGAATATTGTGATGACAGGGGTTCATGGAGCACTGTGATGACAAGTGTCATGGAACATTGTGATGACAGGGTTCATGGAGCATTGTGATGAGAGGGGCCTTGGAGCATTATGATGATACGCATCATGGGGCCTTGTGATGACAGCGGTCTTGGAGCATTGTGATGAAAGGGATCATGGAGCAATGTGATTACAGGGGCCATGGAGCATTTTGAATGCATAGGCCATGGAGCAGTGTGATGACAGGGGTCATGGAGCATTGTGATGAATGTGGTCATAGTTCATTGTGATGATAAGTGTCCAGGAACATTGTGATGACATGGATCATGGAGCATTGTGATGACAAGGGCCATGGCGAATTGTGATGAGAGGTGTCATGGGGCCTTGTGATGACAGTGGTCATCTAGAATTGTGATGAAAGGTAACATGGAGCACTATGATAACAGGGGCCATGGAGCATTGTGATGACAAAGGCCATGGAGCATTTTGATGACAAGTGTCATGGAGCATTGTGATGGGACGGGCATGGAGCATTATGATGCCCAGAGTTCTGGAGCATTGTGGTGACAAGGGCATGGAGCATTGTGATGACAAGGGCCATGGCCAATTCTGATGACACGTGTCCTCGGGCATTGTGATGACAGAGGTTATCTAGCATTGTGATGAAAGGTACCATGGATCACTGTGATAACAGGGGCCATGGAGCATTGTGATGATAAAGGCCATGGAGCATTTTAATGAAAAGTGTCATGGAGAATTGTGATGAGACGGGCATGGAGCATTATGATGACAAGAGTTCTGGAGTATTGCGTTGACAAGGGAATGGAGCATTGTGATTACAGGGACCATGGAGGATAGTGATGACATCTGTCATGGAACATTGTGCTGACAGGGGCCATGGAGCATTGTGATGACAGGTATAATGTGGCATTGTAATGACAGTGGTCATAGAGCATTGTGATGAAATGGATCATGGAGCAATGTGATTAGAGGGACCATGTAGCATTGCGAATGCATAGGCTATGGAGCATTGTGATGACAGGAGTCAAGGAGCATTGTGATGTAAGTGGTCATGGATCATTGTGATGACACGGGTCATGGAGCATTGTGATGGCAAGGGCCATGGCGAATTGTGATGACATGTGTCTTGGGGCATTGTGATGACAGTGGTCATCTAGAATTGTGATAAAAGGTATCATGGAGCACTGTGATGACAGGGGCCATGGAGTATTGTAATGACAAGGCCATGGAACATTGTGATGACAAGTATCATGGAGCTTTGTGATGACACGAGCATTCATCATTATGATGACAAGAGTTCTGGAGCATTGTGATGACAAGGGCATGGAGCATTGTGATTACAGGGTCATGGAGCATTGTGATGACAAATGTCATGGAACATTGTGATGACAGGGTTCATGGAGCATTGTGATTAAAGGGGCCATGGAGCATTTTGATGACAAGGGCAGGCGAACATTTTGATTACATTGGTAATGGAGCATTGTGATGACGTGGGCAGGGAACATTGTGAAGACAGGTGTAATGGAACATTGTGATTACAGGGGACATGGAGCATTTTGATGACATGGGCAGGCAACATTGTGATGACAGGTGTCATGGAGCATTCTGGTGAAAATTGTCATGGAACATTGTGCTGACAGGGATCATGGAGCATTGTGATGAGACGGTCATTGGAGCATTGTGATGACAGGCGTACTGGAGCCTTCTGAGGAAAGGTGTCATGGGTCATTGTGATTACAGCGATCATGGAACATTGTGATGACAGTGGTCATGGAGCATTGTAATGAGAGGGGCCATGGAGCATTGTGATGACAGGGGTCATGGGGCATTGTGATCACAGGGGCCATGTATAATTGTGATGACAAAGGCCATGGAGCATTGTGATGACAGTTGTCATGGAGCATTGTGTTGAAAGGGGCATGGAGCATTGTGACGACAATGGTCATGGAGCATTGTGATGACTGGTATCATGGAGCATTGTTGTGAAAAAGGTCATGGGGCAGTGTAATGACAAGTATCATGGAGGATGTGATGAAAGGAGTCATGGAGCATTGTGATTAAATGGATCATGAGGCATTTTGATGACAAGAGCCATGGAACATTGTGATGACAGGGCTAATGGAGCATTGTGATGACAAGGGCTATGGAGCATTGTGATGACTGGGGTCATGGAGCATTGTGATGAAAGGGGTCATGGATCACTACGATGACATGGGTAATGGAGCATTGTGATGATATGAGCATGGAGCATTTTGAGGACAGGGGCCAGGGAGTATTGAGATGACAAGGGCAGGGAACATTGTGATGACAGCAGTCATGGATCATTGTGATGATACCTGTCATGGAAAATTGTGCTGACAGGGGCGATAGAGCATTGTGATGACAGGTGTCATGTGGCATTGTGATGACAGTGGTCATAGAGCATTGTGATGACAGGGGTCAAGGAGCATTGTGATGAAAGTGGTCATGGAGCACTGTGATGACACGGGCATGGAGAATTATGATGACAAGTGTTCTGGAGCATTGTGATGACAAGGGTATGGAGCATTGTGATTACAGGGGACCAGGAGCATTGTGATTACATGGGCAGTGAATATTGTCATGACAGGGGTCATGGAGCACTGTGATGACTAGTGTCATGGAACATTGTGATGACAGGGATCATGGAGCATTGTGATAAAAGGGGCCTTGGAGCATTATGATGATAGGCATCATGGGGCATTGTGATGACAGCGGTCTTGGAGCATTGTGATGAAAGGGATCATGGAGCAATGTGCTTACAGGAGCCATGGAGCATTGTGAATGCATAGGCCATGGAGCAATGAAATGACAGGGGTCAAGGAGCATTGTGATGTAAGTTGTCATGGAGCATTGTGATGACAAGTGTCCATGAACATTGTGATGACATGGTTCATGGAGCATTGTGATGACATGTGCCATGGCGAATTGTGATGACAGGTGTCATGGGGCATTGTGATGACAGTGGTCATGTAGAATTGTAATGAAAGGTATCATGGAGGACTCTGACGACAGGGGCCGTGGAGCACTGTGATGACAGTGGTCATCTAGAATTGTGATGAAATATACCAGGGAGCATTGTGATGACAGGGGTCATGGATCACCGCAATTATAGGGGCCATGGAGCATTGTGAATACAAAGATCATGGAGCATTGAGATGACAGGGGTCATGGATCATTGTGATGACAAGGGTCCTGGAACCTTGTGATGACACGGTTCATGGAGCATTGTGATGACAAGGTTCTTCAAGCATTGTGATGACACGGGCATGGAGCATTATGATGACAAGAGTTCTGGAGCATTGTGATGAAAAGGGTATGGAGCACTGTGATTACAGGGGACCAGGAGCATTGTGATTACATGGGCAGTGAATATTGTGATGACAGTTGTTCATGGAGCACTGTGATGACAAGTGTCATGGAACATTGTGATGACAGGGTTCATGGAGCATTGTGATGAGAGGGGCCTTGGAGCATTATGATGATACGCATCATGGGGCCTTGTGATGACAGCGGTCTTGGAGCATTGTGATGAAAGGGATCATGGAGCAATGTGATTACAGGGGCCATGGAGCATTTTGAATGCATAGGCCATGGAGCAGTGTGATGACAGGGGTCATGGAGCATTGTGATGAATGTGGTCAGAGTTCATTGTGATGACATGGATCATGGAGCATTGTGATGACAAGGGCCATGGCGATTTGTGATGAGAGGTGTCATGGGGCCTTGTGATGACAGTGGTCATCTAGAATTGTGATGAAAGGTAACATGGAGCACTATGATAACAGGGGCCATGGAGCATTTTGATGACAAAGGCCATGGAGCATTTTGATGACAAGTGTCATGGAGCATTGTGATGGGATGGGCATGGAGCATTATGATGCCCAGAGTTCTGGAGCATTGTGGTGACAAGGGCATGGAGCATTGTGATGACAAGGGCCATGGCCAATTCTGATGACAGGTGTCCTCGGGCATTGTGATGACAGAGGTTATCTAGCATTGTGATGAAAGGTACCATGGATCACTGTGATAACAGGGGCCATGGAGCATTGTGATGATAAAGGCCATGGAGCATTTTAATGAAAAGTGTCATGGAGAATTGTGATGAGACGGGCATGGAGCATTATGATGACAAGAGTTCTGGAGCATTGCGTTGACAAGGGAATGGAGCATTGTGATTACAGGGACCATGGAGGATAGTGATGACATCTGTCATGGAACATTGTGCTGACAGGGGCCATGGAGCATTGTGATGACAGGTATAATGTGGCATTGTAATGACAGTGGTCATAGAGCATTGTGATGAAATGGATCATGGAGCAATGTGATTACAGGGACCATGTAGCATTGCGAATGCATAGGCTATGGAGCATTGTGATGACAGGAGTCAAGGAGCATTGTGATGTAAGTGGTCATGGATCATTGTGATGACAAGTGTCCTGGACCACAGTGATGACACGGGTCATGGAGCATTGTGATGGCAAGGGCCATGGCGAATTGTGATGACATGTGTCTTGGGGCATTGTGATGACAGTGGTCATCTAGAATTGTGATAAAAGGTATCATGGAGCACTGTGATGACAGGGGCCATGGAGTATTGTAATGACAAGGCCATGGAACATTGTGATGACAAGTATCATGGAGCTTTGTGATGACACGAGCATTCATCATTATGATGACAAGAGTTCTGGAGCATTGTGATGACAAGGGCATGGAGCATTGTGATTACAGGGTCATGGAGCATTGTGATGACAACTGTCATGGAACATTGTGATGACAGGGTTCATGGAGCATTGTGATTAAAGGGGCCATGGAGCATTTTGATGACAAGGGCAGGCGAACATTTTGATTACATTGGTAATGGAGCATTGTGATGACATGGGCAGGGAACATTGTGAAGACAGGTGTAATGGAACATTGTGATTACAGGGGACATGGAGCATTTTGATGACATGGGCAGGCAACATTGTGATGACAGGTGTCATGGAGCATTGGGATGACAATTGTCATGGAACGTTGTGCTGACAGGGATCATGGAGCATTGTGATGAGACGGTCATTGGAGCATTGTGATGACAGGCGTACTGGAGCCTTCTGAGGAAAGGTGTCATGAGTCATTGTGATTACAGCGATCATGGAACATTGTGATGACAGTGGTCATGGAGCATTGTAACGACAGGGGCCATGGAGCATTGTGATGACAGGGGTCATGGGGCATTGTGATGAGAGTGGTCATGGAGCATTGTGATGAAAGGGGTCATGGAGCACTGTGATCACAGGGGCCATGTATAATTGTGATGACAAAGGCCATGGAGCATTGTGATGACAGTTGTCATGGAGCATTGTGTTGAAAGGGGCATGGAGCATTGTGACGACAATGGTCATGGAGCATTGTGATGACTGGTATCATGGAGCATTGTTCTGAAAGAGGTCATGGGGCAGTGTAATGACAAGTATCATGGAGGATGTGATGAAAGGAGTCATGGAGCATTGTGATTAAATGGATCATGAGGCATTTTGATGACAAGAGTCATGGAACATTGTGATGACAGGGCTAATGGAGCATTGTGATGACAAGGGCTATGGAGCATTGTGATGACTGGGGTCATGGAGCATTGTGATGAAAGGGGTCATGGATCACTACGATGACAGGGGTAATGGAGCATTGTGATGATATGGGCATGGAGCATTGTGATGACAGGAGCCATGGAGCATTGTGAATGCATAGGCCATGGAGCAATGAAATGACAGGGGTCAAGGAGCATTGTGATGTAAGTTGTCATGGAGCATTGTGATGACAAGTGTCCATGAACATTGTGATGACATGGTTCATGGAGCATTGTGATGACAAGTGCCATGGCGAATTGTGATGACAGGTGTCATGGGGCATTGTGATGACAGTGGTCATGTAGAATTGTAATGAAAGGTATCATGGAGGACTCTGACGACAGGGGCCGTGGAGCACTGTGATGACAGTGGTCATCTAGAATTGTGATGAAATATACCAGGGAGCATTGTGATGACAGGGGTCATGGATCACCGCAATTATAGGGGCCATGGAGCATTGTGAAT
Source organism: Balaenoptera ricei (assembly GCF_028023285.1). Lineage (NCBI taxonomy): Eukaryota > Metazoa > Chordata > Mammalia > Artiodactyla > Balaenopteridae > Balaenoptera > Balaenoptera ricei. Next base: position 122,064 of record NW_026777583.1, read on the forward strand.
ACAAAGATCATGGAGCATTGAGATGACAGGGGTCATGGATCATTGTGATGACAAGGGTCCTGGAACCTTGTGATGACACGGTTCATGGAGCATTGTGATGACAAGGTTCTTCAAGCATTGTGATGACACGGGCATGGAGCATTATGATGACAAGAGTTCTGGAGCATTGTGATGAAAAGGGTATGGAGCACTGTGATTACAGGGGACCAGGAGCATTGTGATTACATGGGCAGTGAATATTGTGATGACAGGGGTTCATGGAGCACTGTGATGACAAGTGTCATGGAACATTGTGATGACAGGGTTCATGGAGCATTGTGATGAGAGGGGCCTTGGAGCATTATGATGATACACATCATGGGGCCTTGTGATGACAGCGGTCTTGGAGCATTGTGATGAAAGGGATCATGGAGCAATGTGATTACAGGGGCCATGGAGCATTTTGAATGCATAGGCCATGGAGCACTGTGATGACAGGGGTCATGGAGCATTGTGATGAATGTGGTCATAGTTCATTGTGATGATAAGTGTCCAGGAACATTGTGATGACATGGATCATGGAGCATTGTGATGACAAGGGTCATGGCGAATTGTGATGAGAGGTGTCATGGGGCCTTGTGATGACAGTGGTCATCTAGAATTGTGATGAAAGGTAACATGGAGCACTATGATAACAGGGGCCATGGAGCATTGTGATGACAAAGGCCATGGAGCATTTTGATGACAAGTGTCATGGAGCATTGTGATGGGACGGGCATGGAGCATTATGATGCCCAGAGTTCTGGAGCATTGTGGTGACAAGGGCAGGTAGCATTGTGATGACAAGGCCCATGGCCAATTCTGATGACAGGTGTCCTCGGGCATTGTGATGACAGAGGTTATCTAGCATTGTGATGAAAGGTACCATGGATCACTGTGATAACAGGGGCCATGGAGCATTGTGATGATAAAGGCCATGGAGCATTTTAATGAAAAGTGTCATGGAGAATTGTGATGAGACGGGCATGGAGCATTATGATGACAAGAGTTCTGGAGCATTGCGTTGACAAGGGAATGGAGCATTGTGATTACAGGGACCATGGAGGATAGTGAGGACATCTGTCATGGAACATTGTGCTGACAGGGGCCATGGAGCATTGTGATGACAGGTATAATGTGGCATTGTAATGACAGTGGTCATAGAGCATTGTGATGAAATGGATCATGGAGCAATGTGATTACAGGGACCATGTAGCATTGCGAATGCATAGGCTATGGAGCATTGTGATGACAGGAGTCAAGGAGCATTGTGATGTAAGTGGTCATGGATCATTGTGATGACAAGTGTCCTGGACCACAGTGATGACACGGGTCATGGAGCATTGTGATGGCAAGGGCCATGGCGAATTGTGATGACATGTGTCTTGGGGCATTGTGATGACAGTGGTCATCTAGAATTGTGATAAAAGGTATCATGGAGCACTGTGATGACAGGGGCCATGGAGTATTGTAATGACAAGGCCATGGAACATTGTGATGACAAGTATCATGGAGCTTTGTGATGACACGAGCATTCATCATTATGATGACAAGAGTTCTGGAGCATTGTGATGACAAGGGCATGGAGCATTGTGATTACAGGGTCATGGAGCATTGTGATGACAACTGTCATGGAACATTGTGATGACAGGGTTCATGGAGCATTGTGATTAAAGGGGCCATGGAGCATTTTGATGACAAGGGCAGGCGAACATTTTGATTACATTGGTAATGGAGCATTGTGATGACATGGGCAGGGAACATTGTGAAGACAGGTGTAATGGAACATTGTGATTACAGGGGACATGGAGCATTTTGATGACATGGGCAGGCAACATTGTGATGACAGGTGTCATGGAGCATTGTGATGACAATTGTCATGGAACGTTGTGCTGACAGGGATCATGGAGCATTGTGATGAGACGGTCATTGGAGCATTGTGATGACAGGCGTACTGGAGCCTTCTGAGGAAAGGTGTCATGAGTCATTGTGATTACAGCGATCATGGAACATTGTGATGACAGTGGTCATGGAGCATTGTAACGACAGGGGCCATGGAGCATTGTGATGACAGGGGTCATGGGGCATTGTGATGAGAGTGGTCATGGAGCATTGTGATGAAAGGGGTCATGGAGCACTGTGATCACAGGGGCCATGTATAATTGTGATGACAAAGGCCATGGAGCATTGTGATGACAGTTGTCATGGAGCATTGTGTTGAAAGGGGCATGGAGCATTGTGACGACAATGGTCATGGAGCATTGCGATGACTGGTATCATGGAGCATTGTTCTGAAAAAGGTCATGGGGCAGTGTAAGGACAAGTATCATGGAGGATGTGATGAAAGGAGTCATGGAGCATTGTCATTAAATGGATCATGAGGCATTTTGATGACAAGAGTCATGGAACATTGTGATGACAGGGCTAATGGAGCATTGTGATGACAAGGGCTATGGAGCATTGTGATGACTGGGGTCATGGAGCATTGTGATGAAAGGGGTCATGGATCACTACGATGACAGGGGTAATGGAGCATTGTGATGATATGGGCATGGAGCATTGTGATGACAGGAGCCATGGAGCATTGTGAATGCATAGGCCATGGAGCAATGAAATGACAGGGGTCAAGGAGCATTGTGATGTAAGTTGTCATGGAGCATTGTGATGACAAGTATCCATGAACATTGTGATGACATGGTTCATGGAGCATTGTGATGACAAGTGCCATGGCGAATTGTGATGACAGGTGTCATGGGGCATTGTGATGACAGTGGTCATGTAGAATTGTAATGAAAGGTATCATGGAGGACTCTGACGACAGGGGCCGTGGAGCACTGTGATGACAGTGGTCATCTAGAATTGTGATGAAATATACCAGGGAGCATTGTGATGACAGGGGTCATGGATCACCGCAATTATAGGGGCCATGGAGCATTGTGAATACAAAGATCATGGAGCATTGAGATGACAGGGGTCATGGATCATTGTGATGACAAGGGTCCTGGAACCTTGTGATGACACGGTTCATGGAGCATTGTGATGACAAGGTTCTTCAAGCATTGTGATGACACGGGCATGGAGCATTATGATGACAAGAGTTCTGGAGCATTGTGATGAAAAGGTTATGGAGCACTGTGATTACAGGGGACCAGGAGCATTGTGATTACTTGGGCAGTGAATATTGTGATGACAGGGGTTCATGGAGCACTGTGATGACAAGTGTCATGGAACATTGTGATGACAGGGTTCATGGAGCATTGTGATGAGAGGGGCCTTGGAGCATTATGATGATACGCATCATGGGGCCTTGTGATGACAGCGGTCTTGGAGCATTGTGATGAAAGGGATCATGGAGCAATGTGATTACAGGGGCCATGGAGCATTTTGAATGCATAGGCCATGGAGCACTGTAATGACAGGGGTCATGGAGCATTGTGATGAATGTGGTCACAGTTCATTGTGATGATAAGTGTCCAGGAACATTGTGATGACATGGATCATGGAGCATTGTGATGACAAGGGCCATGGCGAATTGTGATGAGAGGTGTCATGGGGCCTTGTGATGACAGTGGTCATCTAGAATTGTGATGAAAGGTAACATGGAGCACTATGATAACAGGGGCCATGGAGCATTGTGATGACAAAGGCCATGGAGCATTTTGATGACAAGTGTCATGGAGCATTGTGATGGGACGGGCATGGAGCATTATGATGCCCAGAGTTCTGGAGCATTGTGGTGACAAGGGCATGGAGCATTGTGATGACAAGGGCCATGGCCAATTCTGATGACAGGTGTCCTCGGGCATTGTGATGACAGAGGTTATCTAGCATTGTGATGAAAGGTACCATGGATCACTGTGATAACAGGGGCCATGGAGCATTGTGATGATAAAGGCCATGGAGCATTTTAATGAAAAGTGTCATGGAGAATTGTGATGAGACGGGCATGGAGCATTATGATGACAAGAGTTCTGGAGCATTGCGTTGACAAGGGAATGGAGCATTGTGATTACAGGGACCATGGAGGATAGTGATGACATCTGTCATGGAACATTGTGCTGACAGGGGCCATGGAGCATTGTGATGACAGGTATAATGTGGCATTGTAATGACAGTGGTCATAGAGCATTGTGATGAAATGGATCATGGAGCAATGTGATTACAGGGACCATGTAGCATTGCGAATGCATAGGCTATGGAGCATTGTGATGACAGGAGTCAAGGAGCATTGTGATGTAAGTGGTCATGGATCATTGTGATGACAAGTGTCCTGGACCACAGTGATGACACGGGTCATGGAGCATTGTGATGGCAAGGGCCATGGCGAATTGTGATGACATGTGTCTTGGGGCATTGTGATGACAGTGGTCATCTAGAATTGTGATAAAAGGTATCATGGAGCACTGTGATGACAGGGGCCATGGAGTATTGTAATGACAAGGCCATGGAACATTGTGATGACAAGTATCATGGAGCTTTGTGATGACACGAGCATTCATCATTATGATGACAAGAGTTCTGGAGCATTGTGATGACAAGGGCATGGAGCATTGTGATTACAGGGTCATGGAGCATTGTGATGACAACTGTCATGGAACATTGTGATGACAGGGTTCATGGAGCATTGTGATTAAAGGGGCCATGGAGCATTTTGATGACAAGGGCAGGCGAACATTTTGATTACATTGGTAATGGAGCATTGTGATGACATGGGCAGGGAACATTGTGAAGACAGGTGTAATGGAACATTGTGATTACAGGGGACATGGAGCATTTTGATGACATGGGCAGGCAACATTGTGATGACAGGTGTCATGGAGCATTGGGATGACAATTGTCATGGAACGTTGTGCTGACAGGGATCATGGAGCATTGTGATGAGACGGTCATTGGAGCATTGTGATGACAGGCGTACTGGAGCCTTCTGAGGAAAGGTGTCATGAGTCATTGTGATTACAGCGATCATGGAACATTGTGATGACAGTGGTCATGGAGCATTGTAACGACAGGGGCCATGGAGCATTGTGATGACAGGGGTCATGGGGCATTGTGATGAGAGTGGTCATGGAGCATTGTGATGAAAGGGGTCATGGAGCACTGTGATCACAGGGGCCATGTATAATTGTGATGACAAAGGCCATGGAGCATTGTGATGACAGTTGTCATGGAGCATTGTGTTGAAAGGGGCATGGAGCATTGTGACGACAATGGTCAAGGAGCATTGCGATGACTGGTATCATGGAGCATTGTTCTGAAAGAGGTCATGGGGCAGTGTAATGACAAGTATCATGGAGGATGTGATGAAAGGAGTCATGGAGCATTGTGATTAAATGGATCATGAGGCATTTTGATGACAAGAGTCATGGAACATTGTGATGACAGGGCTAATGGAGCATTGTGATGACAAGGGCTATGGAGCATTGTGATGACTGGGGTCATGGAGCATTGTGATGAAAGGGGTCATGGATCACTACGATGACAGGGGTAATGGAGCATTGTGATGATATGGGCACGGAGCATTGTGATGACAGGAGCCATGGAGCATTGTGAATGCATAGGCCATGGAGCAATGAAATGACAGGGGTCAAGGAGCATTGTGATGTAAGTTGTCATGGAGCATTGTGATGACAAGTGTCCATGAACATTGTGATGACATGGTTCATGGAGCATTGTGATGACAAGTGCCATGGCGAATTGTGATGACAGGTGTCATGGGGCATTGTGATGACAGTGGTCATGTAGAATTGTAATGAAAGGTATCATGGAGGACTCTGACGACAGGGGCCGTGGAGCACTGTGATGACAGTGGTCATCTAGAATTGTGATGAAATATACCAGGGAGCATTGTGATGACAGGGGTCATGGATCACCGCAATTATAGGGGCCATGGGGCATTGTGAATACAAAGATCATGGAGCATTGAGATGACAGGGGTCATGGATCATTGTGATGACAAGGGTCCTGGAACCTTGTGATGACACGGTTCATGGAGCATTGTGATGACTAGGTTCTTCAAGCATTGTGATGACACGGGCATGGAGCATTATGATGACAAGAGTTCTGGAGCATTGTGATGAAAAGGGTATGGAGCACTGTGATTACAGGGGACCAGGAGCATTGTGATTACATGGGCAGTGAATATTGTGATGACAGGGGTTCATGGAGCACTGTGATGACAAGTGTCATGGAACATTGTGATGACAGGGTTCATGGAGCATTGTGATGAGAGGGACCTTGGAGCATTATGATGATACGCGTCATGGGGCCTTGTGATGACAGCGGTCTTGGAGCATTGTGATGAAAGGGATCATGGAGCAATGTGATTACAGGGGCCATGGAGCATTGTGAATGCATAGGCCATGCAGCAATGAAATTACAGGGGTCAAGGAGCATTGTGATGTAAGTTGTTATGGAGCATTGTGATGACAAGTGTCCATGAACATTGTGATGACATGGTTCATGGAGCATTGTGATGACAAGTGCCATGGCGAATTGTGATGACAGGTGTCATGGGGCATTGTGATGACAGTGGTCATGTAGAATTGTAATGAAAGGTATCATGGAGGACTCTGACGACAGGGGCCGTGGAGCACTGTGATGACAGTGGTCATCTGGAATTGTGATGAAATATACCAGGGAGCATTGTGATGACAGGGGTCATGGATCACCGCAATTATAGGGGCCATGGAGCATTGTGAATACAAAGATCATGGAGCATTGAGATGACAGGGGTCATGGATCATTGTGATGACAAGGGTCCTGGAACCTTGTGATGACACGGTTCATGGAGCATTGTGATGACAAGGTTCTTCAAGCATTGTGATGACACGGGCATGGAGCATTATGATGACAAGAGTTCTGGGGTATTGCGTTGACAAGGGAATGGAGCATTGTGATTACAGGGACCATGGAGGAGAGTGATGACATCTGTCATGGAACATTGTGCTGACAGGGGCCATGGAGCATTGTGATGACAGGTATAATGTGGCATTGTAATGACAGTGGTCATAGAGCATTGTGATGAAATGGATCATGGAGCAATGTGATTACAGGGACCATGTAGCATTGCGAATGCATAGGCTATGGAGCATTGTGATGACAGGAGTCAAGGAGCATTGTGATGTAAGTGGTCATGGATCATTGTGATGACAAGTGTCCTGTACCATTGTGATGACACGGGTCATGGAGCATTGTGATGGCAAGGGCCATGGCGAATTGTGATGACATGTGTCTTGGGGCATTGTGATGACAGTGGTCATCTAGAATTGTGATAAAAGGTATCATGGAGCACTGTGATGACAGGTGCCATGGAGTATTGTAATGACAAGGCCATGGAACATTGTGATGACAAGTATCATGGAGCTTTGTGATGACACGAGCATTCATCATTATGATGACAAGAGTTCTGGAGCATTGTGATGACAAGGGCATGGAGCATTGTGATTACAGGGTCATGGAGCATTGTGATGACAACTGTCATGGAACATTTTGATGACAGGGTTCATGGAGCATTGTGATTAAAGGGGCCATGGAGCATTTTGATGACAAGGGCAGGCGAACATTTTGATTACATTGGTAATGGAGCATTGTGATGACGTGGGCAGGGAACATTGTGAAGACAGGTGTAATGGAACATTGTGATTACAGGGGACATGGAGCATTTTGATGACATGGGCAGGCAACATTGTGATGACCGGTGTCATGGAGCATTCTGATGAAAATTGTCATGGAACATTGTGCTGACAGGGATCATGGAGCATTGTGATGAGTCGGTCATTGGAGCATTGTGATGACAGGCGTACTGGAGCCTTCTGAGGAAAGGTGTCATGGGTCATTGTGATTACAGCGATCATGGAACATTGTGATGACAGTGGTCATGGAGCATTGTAATGAGAGGGGCCATGGAGCATTGTGATGACAGGGGTCATGGGGCATTGTGATCACAGGGGCCATGTATAATTGTGATGACAAAGGCCATGGAGCATTGTGATGACAGTTGTCATGGAGCATTGTGTTGAAAGGGGCATGGAGCATTGTGACGACAATGGTCATGGAGCATTGTGATGACTGGTATCATGGAGCATTGTTGTGAAAAAGGTCATGGGGCAGTGTAATGACAAGTATCATGGAGGATGTGATGAAAGGAGTCATGGAGCATTGTGATTAAATGGATCATGAGGCATTTTGATGACAAGAGTCATGGAACATTGTGATGACAGGGCTAATGGAGCATTGTGATGACAAGGGCTATGGAGCATTGTGATGACTGGGGTCATGGAGCATTGTGATGAAAGGGGTCATGGATCACTACGATGACATGGGTAATGGAGCATTGTGATGATATGAGCATGGAGCATTTTGAGGACAGGGGCCAGGGAGTATTGAGATGACAAGGGCAGGGAACATTGTGATGACAGCAGTCATGGATCATTGTGATGATACCTGATATGGAACATTGTGCTGACAGGGGCTATAGAGCATTGTGATGACAGGTGTCATGTGGCATTGTGATGACAGTGGTCATAGAGCATTGTGATGACAGGGGTCAAGGAGCATTGTGATGAAAGTGGTCATGGAGCACTGTGATGACACGGGCATGGAGAATTATGATGACAAGTGTTCTGGAGCATTGTGATGACAAGGGTATGGAGCATTGTGATTACAGGGGACCAGGAGCATTGTGATTACATGGGCAGTGAATATTGTGATGACAGGGGTCATGGAGCACTGTGATGACTAGTGTCATGGAACATTGTGATGACAGGGATCATGGAGCATTGTGATAAAAGGGGTCTTGGAGCATTATGATGATAGGAATCATGGGGCATTGTGATGACAGCAGTCTTGGAGCATTGTGATGAAAGGGATCATGGAGCAATGTGCTTACAGGAGCCATGGAGCATTGTGAATGCATAGGCCATGGAGCAATGAAATGACAGGGGTCAAGGAGCATTGTGATGTAAGTTGTCATGGAGCATTGTGATGACAAGTGTCCATGAACATTGTGATGACATGGTTCATGGAGCATTGTGATGACATGTGCCATGGCGAATTGTGATGACAGGTGTCATGGGGCATTGTGATGACAGTGGTCATGTAGAATTGTAATGAAAGGTATCATGGAGGACTCTGATGACAGGGGCCGTGGAGCACTGTGATGACAGTGGTCATCTAGAATTGTGATGAAATATACCTGGGAGCATTGTGATGACAGGGGTCATGGATCACCGCAATTATAGGGGCCATGGAGCATTGTGAATACAAAGATCATGGAGCATTGAGATGACAGGGGTCATGGATCATTGTGATGACAAGGGTCCTGGAACCTTGTGATGACACGGTTCATGGAGCATTGTGATGACAAGGTTCTTCAAGCATTGTGATGACACGGGCATGGAGCATTATGATGACAAGAGTTCTGGAGCATTGTGATGAAAAGGGTATGGAGCACTGTGATTACAGGGGACCAGGAGCATTGTGATTACATGGGCAGTGAATATTGTGATGACAGGGGTTCATGGAGCACTGTGATGACAAGTGTCATGGAACATTGTGATGACAGGGTTCATAGAGCATTGTGATGAGAGGGGCCTTGGAGCATTATGATGATACGCATCATGGGGCCTTGTGATGACAGCGGTCTTGGAGCATTGTGATGAAAGGAATCATGGAGCAATGTGATTACAGGGGCCATGGAGCATTTTGAATGCATAGGCCATGGAGCAGTGTGATGACAGGGGTCATGGAGCATTGTGATGAATGTGGTCAGAGTTCATTGTGATGACATGGATCATGGAGCATTGTGATGACAAGGGCCATGGCGATTTGTGATGAGAGGTGTCATGGGGCCTTGTGATGACAGTGGTCATCTAGAATTGTGATGAAAGGTAACATGGAGCACTATGATAACAGGGGCCATGGAGCATTGTGATGACAAAGGCCATGGAGCATTTTGATGACAAGTGTCATGGAGCATTGTGATGGGATGGGCATGGAGCATTATGATGCCCAGAGTTCTGGAGCATTGTGGTGACAAGGGCATGGAGCATTGTGATGACAAGGGCCATGGCCAATTCTGATGACAGGTGTCCTCGGGCATTGTGATGACAGAGGTTATCTAGCATTGTAATGAAAGGTACCATGGATCCCTGTGATAACAGGGGCCATGGAGCATTGTGATGATAAAGGCCATGGAGCATTTTAATGAAAAGTGTCATGGAGAATTGTGATGAGACGGGCATGGAGCATTATGATGACAAGAGTTCTGGAGCATTGCGTTGACAAGGGAATGGAGCATTGTGATTACAGGGACCATGGAGGAGAGTGATGACATCTGTCATGGAACATTGTGCTGACAGGGGCCATGGAGCATTGTGATGACAGGTATAATGTGGCATTGTAATGACAGTGGTCATAGAGCATTGTGATGAAATGGATCATGGAGCAATGTGATTACAGGGACCATGTAGCATTGCGAATGCATAGGCTATGGAGCATTGTGATGACAGGAGTCAAGGAGCATTGTGATGTAAGTGGTCATGGATCATTGTGATGACAAGTGTCCTGGACCACAGTGATGACACGGGTCATGGAGCATTGTGATGGCAAGGGCCATGGCGAATTGTGATGACATGTGTCTTGGGGCATTGTGATGACAGTGGTCATCTAGAATTGTGATAAAAGGTATCATGGAGCACTGTGATGACAGGGGCCATGGAGTATTGTAATGACAAGGCCATGGAACATTGTGATGACAAGTATCATGGAGCTTTGTGATGACACGAGCATTCATCATTATGATGACAAGAGTTCTGGAGCATTGTGATGACAAGGGCATGGAGCATTGTGATTACAGGGTCATGGAGCATTGTGATGACAACTGTCATGGAACATTGTGATGACAGGGTTCATGGAGCATTGTGATTAAAGGGGCCATGGAGCATTTTGATGACAAGGGCAGGCGAACATTTTGATTACATTGGTAATGGAGCATTGTGATGACATGGGCAGGGAACATTGTGAAGACAGGTGTAATGGAACATTGTGATTACAGGGGACATGGAGCATTTTGATGACATGGGCAGGCAACATTGTGATGACAGGTGTCATGGAGCATTGGGATGACAATTGTCATGGAACGTTGTGCTGACAGGGATCATGGAGCATTGTGATGAGACGGTCATTGGAGCATTGTGATGACAGGCGTACTGGAGCCTTCTGAGGAAAGGTGTCATGAGTCATTGTGATTACAGCGATCATGGAACATTGTGATGACAGTGGTCATGGAGCATTGTAACGACAGGGGCCATGGAGCATTGTGATGACAGGGGTCATGGGGCATTGTGATGACAGTGGTCATGGAGCATTGTGATGAAAGGGGTCATGGAGCACTGTGATCACAGGGGCCATGTATAATTGTGATGACAAAGGCCATGGAGCATTGTGATGACAGTTGTCATGGAGCATTGTGTTGAAAGGGGCATGGAGCATTGTGACGACAATAGTCATGGAGCATTGCGATGACTGGTATCATGGAGCATTGTTCTGAAAAAGGTCATGGGGCAGTGTAAGGACAAGTATCATGGAGGATGTGATGAAAGGAGTCATGGAGCATTGTCATTAAATGGATCATGAGGCATTTTGATGACAAGAGTCATGGAACATTGTGATGACAGGGCTAATGGAGCATTGTGATGACAAGGGCTATGGAGCATTGTGATGACTGGGGTCATGGAGCATTGTGATGAAAGGGGTCATGGATCACTACGATGACAGGGGTAATGGAGCATTGTGATGATATGGGCATGGAGCATTGTGATGACAGGAGCCATGGAGCATTGTGAATGCATAGGCCATGGAGCAATGAAATGACAGGGGTCAAGGAGCATTGTGATGTAAGTTGTCATGGAGCATTGTGATGACAAGTATCCATGAACATTGTGATGACATGGTTCATGGAGCATTGTGATGACAAGTGCCATGGCGAATTGTGATGACAGGTGTCATGGGGCATTGTGATGACAGTGGTCATGTAGAATTGTAATGAAAGGTATCATGGAGGACTCTGACGACAGGGGCCGTGGAGCACTGTGATGACAGTGGTCATCTAGAATTGTGATGAAATATACCAGGGAGCATTGTGATGACAGGGGTCATGGATCACCGCAATTATAGGGGCCATGGAGCATTGTGAATACAAAGATCATGGAGCATTGAGATGACAGGGGTCATGGATCATTGTGATGACAAGGGTCCTGGAACCTTGTGATGACACGGTTCATGGAGCATTGTGATGACAAGGTTCTTCAAGCATTGTGATGACACGGGCATGGAGCATTATGATGACAAGAGTTCTGGAGCATTGTGATGAAAAGGTTATGGAGCACTGTGATTACAGGGGACCAGGAGCATTGTGATTACTTGGGCAGTGAATATTGTGATGACAGGGGTTCATGGAGCACTGTGATGACAAGTGTCATGGAACATTGTGATGACAGGGTTCATGGAGCATTGTGATGAGAGGGGCCTTGGAGCATTATGATGATATGCATCATGGGGCCTTGTGATGACAGCGGTCTTGGAGCATTGTGATGAAAGGGATCATGGAGCAATGTGATTACAGGGGCCATGGAGCATTTTGAATGCATAGGCCATGGAGCACTGTAATGACAGGGGTCATGGAGCATTGTGATGAATGTGGTCACAGTTCATTGTGATGATAAGTGTCCAGGAACATTGTGATGACATGGATCATGGAGCATTGTGATGACAAGGGCCATGGCGAATTGTGATGAGAGGTGTCATGGGTCCTTGTGATGACAGTGGTCATCTAGAATTGTGATGAAAGGTAACATGGAGCACTATGATAACAGGGGCCATGGAGCATTGTGATGACAAAGGCCATGGAGCATTTTGATGACAAGTGTCATGGAGCATTGTGATGGGACGGGCATGGAGCATTATGATGCCCAGAGTTCTGGAGCATTGTGGTGACAAGGGCATGGAGCATTGTGATGACAAGGGCCATGGCCAATTCTGATGACAGGTGTCCTCGGGCATTGTGATGACAGAGGTTATCTAGCATTGTGATGAAAGGTACCATGGATCACTGTGATAACAGGGGCCATGGAGCATTGTGATGATAAAGGCCATGGAGCATTTTAATGAAAAGTGTCATGGAGAATTGTGATGAGACGGGCATGGAGCATTATGATGACAAGAGTTCTGGAGCATTGCGTTGACAAGGGAATGGAGCATTGTGATTACAGGGACCATGGAGGATAGTGATGACATCTGTCATGGAACATTGTGCTGACAGGGGCCATGGAACATTGTGATGACAGGTATAATGTGGCATTGTAATGACAGTGGTCATAGAGCATTGTGATGAAATGGATCATGGAGCAATGTGATTACAGGGACCATGTAGCATTGCGAATGCATAGGCTATGGAGCATTGTGATGACAGGAGTCAAGGAGCATTGTGATGTAAGTGGTCATGGATCATTGTGATGACAAGTGTCCTGGACCACAGTGATGACACGGGTCATGGAGCATTGTGATGGCAAGGGCCATGGCGAATTGTGATGACATGTGTCTTGGGGCATTGTGATGACAGTGGTCATCTAGAATTGTGATAAAAGGTATCATGGAGCACTGTGATGACAGGGGCCATGGAGTATTGTAATGACAAGGCCATGGAACATTGTGATGACAAGTATCATGGAGCTTTGTGATGACACGAGCATTCATCATTATGATGACAAGAGTTCTGGAGCATTGTGATGACAAGGGCATGGAGCATTGTGATTACAGGGTCATGGAGCATTGTGATGACAACTGTCATGGAACATTGTGATGACAGGGTTCATGGAGCATTGTGATTAAAGGGGCCATGGAGCATTTTGATGACAAGGGCAGGCGAACATTTTGATTACATTGGTAATGGAGCATTGTGATGACATGGGCAGGGATCATTGTGAAGACAGGTGTAATGGAACATTGTGATTACAGGGGACATGGAGCATTTTGATGACATGGGCAGGCAACATTGTGATGACAGGTGTCATGGAGCATTGGGATGACAATTGTCATGGAACGTTGTGCTGACAGGGATCATGGAGCATTGTGATGAGACGGTCATTGGAGCATTGTGATGACAGGCGTACTGGAGCCTTCTGAGGAAAGGTGTCATGAGTCATTGTGATTACAGCGATCATGGAACATTGTGATGACAGTGGTCATGGAGCATTGTAACGACAGGGGCCATGGAGCATTGTGATGACAGGGGTCATGGGGCATTGTGATGAGAGTGGTCATGGAGCATTGTGATGAAAGGGGTCATGGAGCACTGTGATCACAGGGGCCATGTATAATTGTGATGACAAAGGCCATGGAGCATTGTGATGACAGTTGTCATGGAGCATTGTGTTGAAAGGGGCATGGAGCATTGTGACGACAATGGTCAAGGAGCATTGCGATGACTGGTATCATGGAGCATTGTTCTGAAAGAGGTCATGGGGCAGTGTAATGACAAGTATCATGGAGGATGTGATGAAAGGAGTCATGGAGCATTGTGATTAAATGGATCATGAGGCATTTTGATGACAAGAGTCATGGAACATTGTGATGACAGGGCTAATGGAGCATTGTGATGACAAGGGCTATGGAGCATTGTGATGACTGGGGTCATGGAGCATTGTGATGAAAGGGGTCATGGATCACTACGATGACAGGTGTAATGGAGCATTGTGATGATATGGGCACGGAGCATTGTGATGACAGGAGCCATGGAGCATTGTGAATGCATAGGCCATGGAGCAATGAAATGACAGGGGTCAAGGAGCATTGTGATGTAAGTTGTCATGGAGCATTGTGATGACAAGTGTCCATGAACATTGTGATGACATGGTTCATGGAGCATTGTGATGACAAGTGCCATGGCGAATTGTGATGACAGGTGTCATGGGGCATTGTGATGACAGTGGTCATGTAGAATTGTAATGAAAGGTATCATGGAGGACTCTGACGACAGGGGCCGTGGAGCACTGTGATGACAGTGGTCATCTAGAATTGTGATGAAATATACCAGGGAGCATTGTGATGACAGGGGTCATGGATCACCGCAATTATAGGGGCCATGGGGCATTGTGAATACAAAGATCATGGAGCATTGAGATGACAGGGGTCATGGATCATTGTGATGACAAGGGTCCTGGAACCTTGTGATGACACGGTTCATGGAGCATTGTGATGACAAGGTTCTTCAAGCATTGTGATGACACGGGCATGGAGCATTATGATGACAAGAGTTCTGGAGCATTGTGATGAAAAGGGTATGGAGCACTGTGATTACAGGGGACCAGGAGCATTGTGATTACATGGGCAGTGAATATTGTGATGACAGGGGTTCATGGAGCACTGTGATGACAAGTGTCATGGAACATTGTGATGACAGGGTTCATGGAGCATTGTGATGAGAGGGGCCTTGGAGCATTATGATGATACGCGTCATGGGGCCTTGTGATGACAGCGGTCTTGGAGCATTGTGATGAAAGGGATCATGGAGCAATGTGATTACAGGGGCCATGGAGCATTGTGAATGCATAGGCCATGCAGCAATGAAATTACAGGGGTCAAGGAGCATTGTGATGTAAGTTGTTATGGAGCATTGTGATGACAAGTGTCCATGAACATTGTGATGACATGGTTCATGGAGCATTGTGATGACAAGTGCCATGGCGAATTGTGATGACAGGTGTCATGGGGCATTGTGATGACAGTGGTCATGTAGAATTGTAATGAAAGGTATCATGGAGGACTCTGACGACAGGGGCCGTGGAGCACTGTGATGACAGTGGTCATCTGGAATTGTGATGAAATATACCAGGGAGCATTGTGATGACAGGGGTCATGGATCACCGCAATTATAGGGGCCATGGAGCATTGTGAATACAAAGATCATGGAGCATTGAGATGACAGGGGTCATGGATCATTGTGATGACAAGGGTCCTGGAACCTTGTGATGACACGGTTCATGGAGCATTGTGATGACAAGGTTCTTCAAGCATTGTGATGACACGGGCATGGAGCATTATGATGACAAGCGTTCTGGGGTATTGCGTTGACAAGGGAATGGTGCATTGTGATTACAGGGACCATGGAGGAGAGTGATGACATCTGTCATGGAACATTGTGCTGACAGGGGCCATGGAGCATTGTGATGACAGGTATAATGTGGCATTGTAATGACAGTGGTCATAGAGCATTGTGATGAAATGGATCATGGAGCAATGTGATTACAGGGACCATGTAGCATTGCGAATGCATAGGCTATGGAGCATTGTGATGACAGGAGTCAAGGAGCATTGTGATGTAAGTGGTCATGGATCATTGTGATGACAAGTGTCCTGTACCATTGTGATGACACGGGTCATGGAGCATTGTGATGGCAAGGGCCATGGCGAATTGTGATGACATGTGTCTTGGGGCATTGTGATGACAGTGGTCATCTAGAATTGTGATAAAAGGTATCATGGAGCACTGTGATGACAGGTGCCATGGAGTATTGTAATGACAAGGCCATGGAACATTGTGATGACAAGTATCATGGAGCTTTGTGATGACACGAGCATTCATCATTATGATGACAAGAGTTCTGGAGCATTGTGATGACAAGGGCATGGAGCATTGTGATTACAGGGTCATGGAGCATTGTGATGACAACTGTCATGGAACATTTTGATGACAGGGTTCATGGAGCATTGTGATTAAAGGGGCCATGGAGCATTTTGATGACAAGGGCAGGCGAACATTTTGATTACATTGGTAATGGAGCATTGTGATGACGTGGGCAGGGAACATTGTGAAGACAGGTGTAATGGAACATTGTGATTACAGGGGACATGGAGCATTTTGATGACATGGGCAGGCAACATTGTGATGACCGGTGTCATGGAGCATTCTGATGAAAATTGTCATGGAACATTGTGCTGACAGGGATCATGGAGCATTGTGATGAGTCGGTCATTGGAGCATTGTGATGACAGGCGTACTGGAGCCTTCTGAGGAAAGGTGTCATGGGTCATTGTGATTACAGCGATCATGGAACATTGTGATGACAGTGGTCATGGAGCATTGTAATGAGAGGGGCCATGGAGCATTGTGATGACAGGGGTCATGGGGCATTGTGATCACAGGGGCCATGTATAATTGTGATGACAAAGGCCATGGAGCATTGTGATGACAGTTGTCATGGAGCATTGTGTTGAAAGGGGCATGGAGCATTGTGACGACAATGGTCATGGAGCATTGTGATGACTGGTATCATGGAGCATTGTTGTGAAAAAGGTCATGGGGCAGTGTAATGACAAGTATCATGGAGGATGTGATGAAAGGAGTCATGGAGCATTGTGATTAAATGGATCATGAGGCATTTTGATGACAAGAGTCATGGAACATTGTGATGACAGGGCTAATGGAGCATTGTGATGACAAGGGCTATGGAGCATTGTGATGACTGGGGTCATGGAGCATTGTGATGAAAGGGGTCATGGATCACTACGATGACATGGGTAATGGAGCATTGTGATGATATGAGCATGGAGCATTTTGAGGACAGGGGCCAGGGAGTATTGAGATGACAAGGGCAGGGAACATTGTGATGACAGCAGTCATGGATCATTGTGATGATACCTGATATGGAACATTGTGCTGACAGGGGCTATAGAGCATTGTGATGACAGGTGTCATGTGGCATTGTGATGACAGTGGTCATAGAGCATTGTGATGACAGGGGTCAAGGAGCATTGTGATGAAAGTGGTCATGGAGCACTGTGATGACACGGGCATGGAGAATTATGATGACAAGTGTTCTGGAGCATTGTGATGACAAGGGTATGGAGCATTGTGATTACAGGGGACCAGGAGCATTGTGATTACATGGGCAGTGAATATTGTGATGACAGGGGTCATGGAGCACTGTGATGACTAGTGTCATGGAACATTGTGATGACAGGGATCATGGAGCATTGTGATAAAAGGGGTCTTGGAGCATTATGATGATAGGAATCATGGGGCATTGTGATGACAGCAGTCTTGGAGCATTGTGATGAAAGGGATCATGGAGCAATGTGCTTACAGGAGCCATGGAGCATTGTGAATGCATAGGCCATGGAGCAATGAAATGACAGGGGTCAAGGAGCATTGTGATGTAAGTTGTCATGGAGCATTGTGATGACAAGTGTCCATGAACATTGTGATGACATGGTTCATGGAGCATTGTGATGACATGTGCCATGGCGAATTGTGATGACAGGTGTCATGGGGCATTGTGATGACAGTGGTCATGTAGAATTGTAATGAAAGGTATCATGGAGGACTCTGATGACAGGGGCCGTGGAGCACTGTGATGACAGTGGTCATCTAGAATTGTGATGAAATATACCTGGGAGCATTGTGATGACAGGGGTCATGGATCACCGCAATTATAGGGGCCATGGAGCATTGTGAATACAAAGATCATGGAGCATTGAGATGACAGGGGTCATGGATCATTGTGATGACAAGGGTCCTGGAACCTTGTGATGACACGGTTCATGGAGCATTGTGATGACAAGGTTCTTCAAGCATTGTGATGACACGGGCATGGAGCATTATGATGACAAGAGTTCTGGAGCATTGTGATGAAAAGGGTATGGAGCACTGTGATTACAGGGGACCAGGAGCATTGTGATTACATGGGCAGTGAATATTGTGATGACAGGGGTTCATGGAGCACTGTGATGACAAGTGTCATGGAACATTGTGATGACAGGGTTCATAGAGCATTGTGATGAGAGGGGCCTTGGAGCATTATGATGATACGCATCATGGGGCCTTGTGATGACAGCGGTCTTGGAGCATTGTGATGAAAGGGATCATGGAGCAATGTGATTACAGGGGCCATGGAGCATTTTGAATGCATAGGCCATGGAGCAGTGTGATGACAGGGGTCATGGAGCATTGTGATGAATGTGGTCAGAGTTCATTGTGATGACATGGATCATGGAGCATTGTGATGACAAGGGCCATGGCGATTTGTGATGAGAGGTGTCATGGGGCCTTGTGATGACAGTGGTCATCTAGAATTGTGATGAAAGGTAACATGGAGCACTATGATAACAGGGGCCATGGAGCATTGTGATGACAAAGGCCATGGAGCATTTTGATGACAAGTGTCATGGAGCATTGTGATGGGATGGGCATGGAGCATTATGATGCCCAGAGTTCTGGAGCATTGTGGTGACAAGGGCATGGAGCATTGTGATGACAAGGGCCATGGCCAATTCTGATGACAGGTGTCCTCGGGCATTGTGATGACAGAGGTTATCTAGCATTGTGATGAAAGGTACCATGGATCACTGTGATAACAGGGGCCATGGAGCATTGTGATGATAAAGGCCATGGAGCATTTTAATGAAAAGTGTCATGGAGAATTGTGATGAGACGGGCATGGAGCATTATGATGACAAGAGTTCTGGAGCATTGCGTTGACAAGGGAATGGAGCATTGTGATTACAGGGACCATGGAGGAGAGTGATGACATCTGTCATGGAACATTGTGCTGACAGGGGCCATGGAGCATTGTGATGACAGGTATAATGTGGCATTGTAATGACAGTGGTCATAGAGCATTGTGATGAAATGGATCATGGAGCAATGTGATTACAGGGACCATGTAGCATTGCGAATGCATAGGCTATGGAGCATTGTGATGACAGGAGTCAAGGAGCATTGTGATGTAAGTGGTCATGGATCATTGTGATGACAAGTGTCCTGGACCACAGTGATGACACGGGTCATGGAGCATTGTGATGGCAAGGGCCATGGCGAATTGTGATGACATGTGTCTTGGGGCATTGTGATGACAGTGGTCATCTAGAATTGTGATAAAAGGTATCATGGAGCACTGTGATGACAGGGGCCATGGAGTATTGTAATGACAAGGCCATGGAACATTGTGATGACAAGTATCATGGAGCTTTGTGATGACACGAGCATTCATCATTATGATGACAAGAGTTCTGGAGCATTGTGATGACAAGGGCATGGAGCATTGTGATTACAGGGTCATGGAGCATTGTGATGACAACTGTCATGGAACATTGTGATGACAGGGTTCATGGAGCATTGTGATTAAAGGGGCCATGGAGCATTTTGATGACAAGGGCAGGCGAACATTTTGATTACATTGGTAATGGAGCATTGTGATGACATGGGCAGGGAACATTGTGAAGACAGGTGTAATGGAACATTGTGATTACAGGGGACATGGAGCATTTTGATGACATGGGCAGGCAACATTGTGATGACAGGTGTCATGGAGCATTGGGATGACAATTGTCATGGAACGTTGTGCTGAGAGGGATCATGGAGCATTGTGATGAGACGGTCATTGGAGCATTGTGATGACAGGCGTACTGGAGCCTTCTGAGGAAAGGTGTCATGAGTCATTGTGATTACAGCGATCATGGAACATTGTGATGACAGTGGTCATGGAGCATTGTAACGACAGGGGCCATGGAGCATTGTGATGACAGGGGTCATGGGGCATTGTGATGAGAGTGGTCATGGAGCATTGTGATGAAAGGGGTCATGGAGCACTGTGATCACAGGGGCCATGTATAATTGTGATGACAAAGGCCATGGAGCATTGTGATGACAGTTGTCATGGAGCATTGTGTTGAAAGGGGCATGGAGCATTGTGACGACAATGGTCATGGAGCATTGTGATGACTGGTATCATGGAGCATTGTTCTGAAAGAGGTCATGGGGCAGTGTAATGACAAGTATCATGGAGGATGTGATGAAAGGAGTCATGGAGCATTGTGATTAAATGGATCATGAGGCATTTTGATGACAAGAGTCATGGAACATTGTGATGACAGGGCTAATAGAGCATTGTGATGACAAGGGCTATGGAGCATTGTGATGACTGGGGTCATGGAGCATTGTGATGAAAGGGGTCATGGATCACTACGATGACAGGGGTAATGGAGCATTGTGATGATATGGGCATGGAGCATTGTGATGACAGGAGCCACGGAGCATTGTGAATGCATAGGCCATGGAGCAATGAAATGACAGTGGTCAAGGATCATTGTGATGTAAGTTGTCATGGAGCATTGTGATGACATGTGCCATGGCGAATTGTGATGACAGGTGTCATGGGGCATTGTGATGACAGTGGTCATGTAGAATTGTAATGAAAGGTATCATGGAGGACTCTGACGACAGGGGCCGTGGAGCACTGTGATGACAGTGGTCATCTAGAATTGTGATGAAATATACCAGGGAGCATTGTGATGACAGGGGTCATGGATCACCGCAATTATAGGGGCCATGGGGCATTGTGAATACAAAGATCATGGAGCATTGAGATGACAGGGGTCATGGATCATTGTGATGACAAGGGTCCTGGAACCTTGTGATGACACGGTTCATGGAGCATTGTGATGACAAGGTTCTTCAAGCATTGTGATGACACGGGCATGGAGCATTATGATGACAAGAGTTCTGGAGCATTGTGATGAAAAGGGTATGGAGCACTGTGATTACAGGGGACCAGGAGCCTTGTGATTACATGGGCAGTGAATATTGTGATGACAGGGGTTCATGGAGCACTGTGATGACAAGTGTCATGGAACATTGTGATGACAGGGTTCATGGAGCATTGTGATGAGAGGGGCCTTGGAGCATTATGATGATACGCATCATGGGGCCTTGTGATGACAGCGGTCTTGGAGCATTGTGATGAAAGGGATCATGGAGCAATGTGATTACAGGGGCCATGGAGCATTTTGAATGCATAGGCCATGGAGCAGTGTGATGACAGGGGTCATGGAGCATTGTGATGAATGTGGTCAGAGTTCATTGTGATGACATGGATCATGGAGCATTGTGATGACAAGGGCCATGGCGATTTGTGATGAGAGGTGTCATGGGGCCTTGTGATGACAGTGGTCATCTAGAATTGTGATGAAAGGTAACATGGAGCACTATGATAACAGGGGCCATGGAGCATTGTGATGACAAAGGCCATGGAGCATTTTGATGACAAGTGTCATGGAGCATTGTGATGGGATGGGCATGGAGCATTATGATGCCCAGAGTTCTGGAGCATTGTGGTGACAAGGGCATGGAGCATTGTGATGACAAGGGCCATGGCCAATTCTGATGACAGGTGTCCTCGGGCATTGTGATGACAGAGGTTATCTAGCATTGTGATGAAAGGTACCATGGATCACTGTGATAACAGGGGCCATGGAGCATTGTGATGATAAAGGCCATGGAGCATTTTAATGAAAAGTGTCATGGAGAATTGTGATGAGACGGGCATGGAGCATTATGATGACAAGAGTTCTGGAGCATTGCGTTGACAAGGGAATGGAGCATTGTGATTACAGGGACCATGGAGGAGAGTGATGACATCTGTCATGGAACATTGTGCTGACAGGGGCCATGGAGCATTGTGATGACAGGTATAATGTGGCATTGTAATGACAGTGGTCATAGAGCATTGTGATGAAATGGATCATGGAGCAATGTGATTACAGGGACCATGTAGCATTGCGAATGCATAGGCTATGGAGCATTGTGATGACAGGAGTCAAGGAGCATTGTGATGTAAGTGGTCATGGATCATTGTGATGACAAGTGTCCTGGATCACAGTGATGACACGGGTCATGGAGCATTGTGATGGCAAGGGCCATGGCGAATTGTGATGACATGTGTCTTGGGGCATTGTGATGACAGTGGTCATCTAGAATTGTGATAAAAGGTATCATGGAGCACTGTGATGACAGGGGCCATGGAGTATTGTAATGACAAGGCCATGGAACATTGTGATGACAAGTATCATGGAGCTTTGTGATGACACGAGCATTCATCATTATGATGACAAGAGTTCTGGAGCATTGTGATGACAAGGGCATGGAGCATTGTGATTACAGGGTCATGGAGCATTGTGATGACAACTGTCATGGAACATTGTGATGACAGGGTTCATGGAGCATTGTGATTAAAGGGGCCATGGAGCATTTTGATGACAAGGGCAGGCGAACATTTTGATTACATTGGTAATGGAGCATTGTGATGACATGGGCAGGGAACATTGTGAAGACAGGTGTAATGGAACATTGTGATTACAGGGGACATGGAGCATTTTGATGACATGGGCAGGCAACATTGTGATGACAGGTGTCATGGAGCATTGGGATGACAATTGTCATGGAACGTTGTGCTGAGAGGGATCATGGAGCATTGTGATGAGACGGTCATTGGAGCATTGTGATGACAGGCGTACTGGAGCCTTCTGAGGAAAGGTGTCATGAGTCATTGTGATTACAGCGATCATGGAACATTGTGATGACAGTGGTCATGGAGCATTGTAACGACAGGGGCCATGGAGCATTGTGATGACAGGGGTCATGGGGCATTGTGATGAGAGTGGTCATGGAGCATTGTGATGAAAGGGGTCATGGAGCACTGTGATCACAGGGGCCATGTATAATTGTGATGACAAAGGCCATGGAGCATTGTGATGACAGTTGTCATGGAGCATTGTGTTGAAAGGGGCATGGAGCATTGTGACGACAATGGTCATGGAGCATTGTGATGACTGGTATCATGGAGCATTGTTCTGAAAGAGGTCATGGGGCAGTGTAATGACAAGTATCATGGAGGATGTGATGAAAGGAGTCATGGAGCATTGTGATTAAATGGATCATGAGGCATTTTGATGACAAGAGTCATGGAACATTGTGATGACAGGGCTAATAGAGCATTGTGATGACAAGGGCTATGGAGCATTGTGATGACTGGGGTCATGGAGCATTGTGATGAAAGGGGTCATGGATCACTACGATGACAGGGGTAATGGAGCATTGTGATGATATGGGCATGGAGCATTGTGATGACAGGAGCCACGGAGCATTGTGAATGCATAGGCCATGGAGCAATGAAATGACAGTGGTCAAGGATCATTGTGATGTAAGTTGTCATGGAGCATTGTGATGACATGTGCCATGGCGAATTGTGATGACAGGTGTCATGGGGCATTGTGATGACAGTGGTCATGTAGAATTGTAATGAAAGGTATCATGGAGGACTCTGACGACAGGGGCCGTGGAGCACTGTGATGACAGTGGTCATCTAGAATTGTGATGAAATATACCAGGGAGCATTGTGATGACAGGGGTCATGGATCACCGCAATTATAGGGGCCATGGGGCATTGTGAATACAAAGATCATGGAGCATTGAGATGACAGGGGTCATGGATCATTGTGATGACAAGGGTCCTGGAACCTTGTGATGACACGGTTCATGGAGCATTGTGATGACAAGGTTCTTCAAGCATTGTGATGACACGGGCATGGAGCATTATGATGACAAGAGTTCTGGAGCATTGTGATGAAAAGGGTATGGAGCACTGTGATTACAGGGGACCAGGAGCCTTGTGATTACATGGGCAGTGAATATTGTGATGACAGGGGTTCATGGAGCACTGTGATGACAAGTGTCATGGAACATTGTGATGACAGGGTTCATGGAGCATTGTGATGAGAGGGGCCTTGGAGCATTATGATGATACGCATCATGGGGCCTTGTGATGACAGCGGTCTTGGAGCATTGTGATGAAAGGGATCATGGAGCAATGTGATTACAGGGGCCATGGAGCATTTTGAATGCATAGGCCATGGAGCACTGTAATGACAGGGGTCATGGAGCATTGTGATGAATGTGGTCACAGTTCATTGTGATGATAAGTGTCCAGGAACATTGTGATGACATGGATCATGGAGCATTGTGATGACAAGGGCCATGGCGAATTGTGATGAGAGGTGTCATGGGGCCTTGTGATGACAGTGGTCATCTAGAATTGTGATGAAAGGTAACATGGAGCACTATGATAACAGGGGCCATGGAGCATTGTGATGACAAAGGCCATGGAGCATTTTGATGACAAGTGTCATGGAGCATTGTGATGGGACGGGCATGGAGCATTATGATGCCCAGAGTTCTGGAGCATTGTGGTGACAAGGGCATGGAGCATTGTGATGACAAGGGCCATGGCCAATTCTGATGACAGGTGTCCTCGGGCATTGTGATGACAGAGGTTATCTAGCATTGTGATGAAAGGTACCATGGATCCCTGTGATAACAGGGGCCATGGAGCATTGTGATGATAAAGGCCATGGAGCATTTTAATGAAAAGTGTCATGGAGAATTGTGATGAGACGGGCATGGAGCATTATGATGACAAGAGTTCTGGAGCATTGCGTTGACAAGGGAATGGAGCATTGTGATTACAGGGACCATGGAGGAGAGTGATGACATCTGTCATGGAACATTGTGCTGACAGGGGCCATGGAGCATTGTGATGACAGGTATAATGTGGCATTGTAATGACAGTGGTCATAGAGCATTGTGATGAAATGGATCATGGAGCAATGTGATTAGAGGGACCATGTAGCATTGCGAATGCATAGGCTATGGAGCATTGTGATGACAGGAGTCAAGGAGCATTGTGATGTAAGTGGTCATGGATCATTGTGATGACAAGTGTCCTGGACCATTGTGATGACACGGGTCATGGAGCATTGTGATGGCAAGGGCCATGGCGAATTGTGATGACATGTGTCTTGGGGCATTGTGATGACAGTGGTCATCTAGAATTGTGATAAAAGGTATCATGGAGCACTGTGATGACAGGTGCCATGGAGTATTGTAATGACAAGGCCATGGAACATTGTGATGACAAGTATCATGGAGCTTTGTGATGACACGAGCATTCATCATTATGATGACAAGAGTTCTGGAGCATTGTGATGACAAGGGCATGGAGCATTGTGATTACAGGGTCATGGAGCATTGTGATGACAACTGTCATGGAACATTGTGATGACAGGGTTCATGGAGCATTGTGATTAAAGGGGCCATGGAGCATTTTGATGACAAGGGCAGGCGAACATTTTGATTACATTGGTAATGGAGCATTGTGATGACGTGGGCAGGGAACATTGTGAAGACAGGTGTAATGGAACATTGTGATTACAGGGGACATGGAGCATTTTGATGACATGGGCAGGCAACATTGTGATGACAGGTGTCATGGAGCATTCTGATGAAAATTGTCATGGAACATTGTGCTGACAGGGATCATGGAGCATTGTGATGAGACGGTCATTGGAGCATTGTGATGACAGGCGTACTGGCGCCTTCTGAGGAAAGGTGTCATGGGTCATTGTGATTACAGCGATCATGGAACATTGTGATGACAGTGGTCATGGAGCATTGTAATGAGAGGGGCCATGGAGCATTGTGATGACAGGGGTCATGGGGCATTGTGATCACAGGGGCCATGTATAATTGTGATGACAAAGGCCATGGAGCATTGTGATGACAGTTGTCATGGAGCATTGTGTTGAAAGGGGCATGGAGCATTGTGACGACAATGGTCATGGAGCATTGTGATGACTGGTATCATGGAGCATTGTTGTGAAAAAGGTCATGGGGCAGTATAATGACAAGTATCATGGAGGATGTGATGAAAGGAGTCATGGAGCATTGTGATTAAATGGATCATGAGGCATTTTGATGACAAGAGCCATGGAACATTGTGATGACAGGGCTAATGGAGCATTGTGATGACAAGGGCTATGGAGCATTGTGATGACTGGGGTCATGGAGCATTGTGATGAAAGGGGTCATGGATCACTACGATGACATGGGTAATGGAGCATTGTGATGATATGAGCATGGAGCATTTTGAGGACAGGGGCCAGGGAGTATTGAGATGACAAGGGCAGGGAACATTGTGATGACAGCAGTCATGGATCATTGTGATGATACCTGTCATGGAACATTGTGCTGACAGGGGCTATAGAGCATTGTGATGACAGGTGTCATGTGGCATTGTGATGACAGTGGTCATAGAGCATTGTGATGACAGGGGTCAAGGAGCATTGTGATGAAAGTGGTCATGGAGCACTGTGATGACACGGGCATGGAGAATTATGATGACAAGTGTTCTGGAGCATTGTGATGACAAGGGTATGGAGCATTGTGATTACAGGGGACCAGGAGCATTGTGATTACATGGGCAGTGAATATTGTGATGACAGGGGTCATGGAGCACTGTGATGACTAGTGTCATGGAACATTGTGATGACAGGGATCATGGAGCATTGTGATAAAAGGGGCCTTGGAGCATTATGATGATAGGCATCATGGGGCATTGTGATGACAGCGGTCTTGGAGCATTGTGATGAAAGGGATCATGGAGCAATGTGCTTACAGGAGCCATGGAGCATTGTGAATGCATAGGCCATGGAGCAATGAAATGACAGGGGTCAAGGAGCATTGTGATGTAAGTTGTCATGGAGCATTGTGATGACATGTGCCATGGCGAATTGTGATGACAGGTGTCATGGGGCATTGTGATGACAGTGGTCATGTAGAATTGTAATGAAAGGTATCATGGAGGACTCTGACGACAGGGGCCGTGGAGCACTGTGATGACAGTGGTCATCTAGAATTGTGATGAAATATACCAGGGAGCATTGTGATGACAGGGGTCATGGATCACCGCAATTATAGGGGCCATGGAGCATTGTGAATACAAAGATCATGGAGCATTGAGATGACAGGGGTCATGGATCATTGTGATGACAAGGGTCCTGGAACCTTGTGATGACACGGTTCATGGAGCATTGTGATGACAAGTTTCTTCAAGCATTGTGATGACACGGGCATGGAGCATTATGATGACAAGAGTTCTGGAGCATTGTGATGAAAAGGGTATGGAGCACTGTGATTACAGGGGACCAGGAGCATTGTGATTACATGGGCAGTGAATATTGTGATGACAGGGGTTCATGGAGCACTGTGATGACAAGTGTCATGGAACATTGTGATGACAGGGTTCATGGAGCATTGTGATGAGAGGGGCCTTGGAGCATTATGATGATACGCATCATGGGGCCTTGTGATGACAGCGGTCTTGGAGCATTGTGATGAAAGGGATCATGGAGCAATGTGATTACAGGGGCCATGGAGCATTTTGAATGCATAGGCCATGGAGCACTGTGATGACAGGGGTCATGGAGCATTGTGATGAATGTGGTCAGAGTTCATTGTGATGACATGGATCATGGAGCATTGTGATGACAAGGGCCATGGCGATTTGTGATGAGAGGTGTCATGGGGCCTTGTGATGACAGTGGTCATCTAGAATTGTGATGAAAGGTAACATGGAGCACTATGATAACAGGGGCCATGGAGCATTGTGATGACAAAGGCCATGGAGCATTTTGATGACAAGTGTCATGGAGCATTGTGATGGGACGGGCATGGAGGATTATGATGCCCAGAGTTCTGGAACATTGTGGTGACAAGGGCATGGAGCATTGTGATGACAAGGGCCATGGCCAATTCTGATGACAGGTGTCCTCGGGCATTGTGATGACAGAGGTTATCTAGCATTGTGATGAAAGGTACCATGGATCACTGTGATAACAGGGGCCATGGAGCATTGTGATGATAAAGGCCATGGAGCATTTTAATGAAAAGTGTCATGGAGAATTGTGATGAGACGGGCATGGAGCATTATGATGACAAGAGTTCTGGAGCATTGCGTTGACAAGGGAATGGAGCATTGTGATTACAGGGACCATGGAGGATAGTGATGACATCTGTCATGGAACATTGTGCTGACAGGGGCCATGGAGCATTGTGATGACAGGTATAATGTGGCATTGTAATGACAGTGGTCATAGAGCATTGTGATGAAATGGATCATGGAGCAATGTGATTACAGGGACCATGTAGCATTGCGAATGCATAGGCTATGGAGCATTGTGATGACAGGAGTCAAGGAGCATTGTGATGTAAGTGGTCATGGATCATTGTGATGACAAGTGTCCTGGACCACAGTGATGACACGGGTCATGGAGCATTGTGATGGCAAGGGCCATGGCGAATTGTGATGACATGTGTCTTGGGGCATTGTGATGACAGTGGTCATCTAGAATTGTGATAAAAGGTATCATGGAGCACTGTGATGACAGGGGCCATGGAGTATTGTAATGACAAGGCCATGGAACATTGTGATGACAAGTATCATGGAGCTTTGTGATGACACGAGCATTCATCATTATGATGACAAGAGTTCTGGAGCATTGTGATGACAAGGGCATGGAGCATTGTGATTACAGGGTCATGGAGCATTGTGATGACAACTGTCATGGAACATTGTGATGACAGGGTTCATGGAGCATTGTGATTAAAGGGGCCATGGAGCATTTTGATGACAAGGGCAGGCGAACATTTTGATTACATTGGTAATGGAGCATTGTGATGACATGGGCAGGGAACATTGTGAAGACAGGTGTAATGGAACATTGTGATTACAGGGGACATGGAGCATTTTGATGACATGGGCAGGCAACATTGTGATGACAGGTGTCATGGAGCATTGTGATGACAATTGTCATGGAACGTTGTGCTGACAGGGATCATGGAGCATTGTGATGAGACAGTCATTGGAGCATTGTGATGACAGGCGTACTGGAGCCTTCTGAGGAAAGGTGTCATGAGTCATTGTGATTAGAGCGATCATGGAACATTGTGATGACAGTGGTCATGGAGCATTGTAACGACAGGGGCCATGGAGCATTGTGATGACAGGGGTCATGGGGCATTGTGATGAGAGTGGTCATGGAGCATTGTGATGAAAGGGGTCATGGAGCACTGTGATCACAGGGGCCATGTATAATTGTGATGACAAAGGCCATGGAGCATTGTGATGACAGTTGTCATGGAGCATTGTGTTGAAAGGGGCATGGAGCATTGTGACGACAATGGTCATGGAGCATTGTGATGACTGGTATCATGGAGCATTGTTCTGAAAGAGGTCATGGGGCAGTGTAATGACAAGTATCATGGAGGATGTGATGAAAGGAGTCATGGCGCATTGTGATTAAATGGATCATGAGGCATTTTGATGACAAGAGTCATGGAACATTGTGATGACAGGGCTAATGGAGCATTGTGATGACAAGGGCTATGGAGCATTGTGATGACTGGGGTCATGGAGCATTGTGATGAAAGGGGTCATGGATCACTACGATGACAGGGGTAATGGAACATTGTGATGATATGGGCATGGAGCATTGTGATGACAGGAGCCATGGAGCATTGTGAATGCATAGGCCATGGAGCAATGAAATGATAGGGGTCAAGGAGCATTGTGATGTAAGTTGTCATGGAGCATTGTGATGACAAGTGTCCATGAACATTGTGATGACATGGTTCATGGAGCATTGTGATGACAAGTGCCATGGCGAATTGTGATGACAGGTGTCATGGGGCATTGTGATGACAGTGGTCATGTAGAATTGTAATGAAAGGTATCATGGAGGACTCTGACGACAGGGGCCGTGGAGCACTGTGATGACAGTGGTCATCTAGAATTGTGATGAAATATACCAGGGAGCATTGTGATGACAGGGGTCATGGATCACCGCAATTATAGGGGCCATGGAGCATTGTGAATACAAAGATCATGGAGCATTGAGATGACAGGGGTCATGGATCATTGTGATGACAAGGGTCCTGGAACCTTGTGATGACACGGTTCATGGAGCATTGTGATGACAAGGTTCTTCAAGCATTGTGATGACACGGGCATGGAGCATTATGATGACAAGAGTTCTGGAGCATTGTGATGAAAAGGTTATGGAGCACTGTGATTACAGGGGACCAGGAGCATTGTGATTACTTGGGCAGTGAATATTGTGATGACAGGGGTTCATGGAGCACTGTGATGACAAGTGTCATGGAGCATTGTGATGAGAGGGGCCTTGGAGCATTATGATGATACGCGTCATGGGGCCTTGTGATGACAGCGGTCTTGGAGCATTGTGATGAAAGGGATCATGGAGCAATGTGATTACAGGGGCCATGGAGCATTGTGAATGCATAGGCCATGCAGCAATGAAATGACAGGGGTCAAGGAGCATTGTGATGTAAGTTGTTATGGAGCATTGTGATGACAAGTGTCCATGAACATTGTGATGACATGGTTCATGGAGCATTGTGATGACAAGTGCCATGGCGAATTGTGATGACAGGTGTCATGGGGCATTGTGATGACAGTGGTCATGTAGAATTGTAATGAAAGGTATCATGGAGGACTCTGACGACAGGGGCCGTGGAGCACTGTGATGACAGTGGTCATCTAGAATTGTGATGAAATATACCAGGGAGCATTGTGATGACAGGGGTCATGGATCACCGCAATTATAGTGGCCATGGAGCATTGTGAATACAAAGATCATGGAGCATTGAGATGACAGGGGTCATGGATCATTGTGATGACAAGGGTCCTGGAAACTTGTGATGACACGGTTCATGGAGCATTGTGATGACAAGGTTCTTCAAGCATTGTGATGACACGGGCATGGAGCATTATGATGACAAGAGTTCTGGAGTATTGCGTTGACAAGGGAATGGAGCATTGTGATTACAGGGACCATGGAGGAGAGTGATGACATCTGTCATGTAACATTGTGCTGACAGGGGCCATGGAGCATTGTGATGACAGGTATAATGTGGCATTGTAATGACAGTGGTCATAGAGCATTGTGATGAAATGGATCATGGAGCAATGTGATTACAGGGACCATGTAGCATTGCGAATGCATAGGCTATGGAGCATTGTGATGACAGGAGTCAAGGAGCATTGTGATGTAAGTGGTCATGGATCATTGTGATGACAAGTGTCCTGGACCATTGTGATGACACGGGTCATGGAGCATTGTGATGGCAAGGGCCATGGCGAATTGTGATGACATGTGTCTTGGGGCATTGTGATGACAGTGGTCATCTAGAATTGTGATAAAAGGTATCATGGAGCACTGTGATGACAGGTGCCATGGAGTATTGTAATGACAAGGCCATGGAACATTGTGATGACAAGTATCATGGAGCTTTGTGATGACACGAGCATTCATCATTATGATGACAAGAGTTCTGGAGCATTGTGATGACAAGGGCATGGAGCATTGTGATTACAGGGTCATGGAGCATTGTGATGACAACTGTCATGGAACATTGTGATGACAGGGTTCATGGAGCATTGTGATTAAAGGGGTCATGGAGCATTTTGATGACAAGTATCATGGAGCTTTGTGATGACACGAGCATTCATCATTATGATGACAAGAGTTCTGGAGCATTGTGATGACATGGGCAGGGAACATTGTGAAGACAGGTGTAATGGAACATTGTGATTACAGGGGACATGGAGCATTTTGATGACATGGGCAGGCAACATTGTGATGACAGGTGTCATGGAGCATTCTGATGAAAATTGTCATGGAACATTGTGCTGACAGGTATCATGGAGCATTGTGATGAGACGGTCATTGGAGCATTGTGATGACAGGCGTACTGGAGCCTTCTGAGGAAAGGTGTCATGGGTCATTGTGATTACAGCGATCATGGAACATTGTGATGACAGTGGTCATGGAGCATTGTAATGAGAGGGGCCATGGAGCATTGTGATGACAGGGGTCATGGAGCACTGTGATCACAGGGGCCATGTATAATTGTGATGACAAAGGCCATGGAGCATTGTGATGACAGTTGTCATGGAGCATTGTGTTGAAAGGGGCATGGAGCATTGTGACGACAATGGTCATGGAGCATTGTGATGACTGGTATCATGGAGCATTGTTCTGAAAGAGGTCATGGGGCAGTGTAATGACAAGTATCATGGAGGATGTGATGAAAGGAGTCATGGAGCATTGTGATTAAATGGATCATGAGGCATTTTGATGACAAGAGTCATGGAACATTGTGATGACAGGGCTAATGGAGCATTGTGATGACAAGGGCTATGGAGCATTGTGATGACTGGGGTCATGGAGCATTGTGATGAAAGGGGTCATGGATCACTACGATGACATGGGTAATGGAGCATTGTGATGATATGAGCATGGAGCATTTTGAGGACAGGGGCCAGGGAGTATTGAGATGACAAGGGCAGGGAACATTGTGATGACAGCAGTCATGGATCATTGTGATGATACCTGTCATGGAACATTGTGCTGACAGGGGCTATAGAGCATTGTGATGACAGGTGTCATGTGGCATTGTGATGACAGTGGTCATAGAGCATTGTGATGACAGGGGTCAAGGAGCATTGTGATGAAAGTGGTCATGGAGCACTGTGATGACACGGGCATGGAGAATTATGATGAGAAGTGTTCTGGAGCATTGTGATGACAAGGGTATGGAGCATTGTGATTACAGGGGACCAGGAGCATTGTGATTACATGGGCAGTGAATATTGTCATGACAGGGGTCATGGAGCACTGTGATGACTAGTGTCATGGAACATTGTGATGACAGGGATCATGGAGCATTGTGATAAAAGGGGCCTTGGAGCATTATGATGATAGGCATCATGGGGCATTGTGATGACAACGGTCTTGGAGCATTGTGATGAAAGGGATCATGGAGCAATGTGCTTACAGGAGCCATGGAGCATTGTGAATGCATAGGCCATGGAGCAATGAAATGACAGGGGTCAAGGAGCATTGTGATGTAAGTTGTCATGGAGCATTGTGATGACAAGTGTCCATGAACATTGTGATGACATGGTTCATGGAGCATTGTGATGACATGTGCCATGGCGAATTGTGATGACAGGTGTCATGGGGCATTGTGATGACAGTGGTCATGTAGAATTGTAATGAAAGGTATCATGGAGGACTCTGACGACAGGGGCCGTGGAGCACTGTGATGACAGTGGTCATCTAGAATTGTGATGAAATATACCAGGGAGCATTGTGATGACAGGGGTCATGGATCACCGCAATTATAGGGGCCATGGAGCATTGTGAATACAAAGATCATGGAGCATTGAGATGACAGGGGTCATGGATCATTGTGATGACAAGGGTCCTGGAACCTTGTGATGACACGGTTCATGGAGCATTGTGATGACAAGTTTCTTCAAGCATTGTGATGACACGGGCATGGAGCATTATGATGACAAGAGTTCTGGAGCATTGTGATGAAAAGGGTATGGAGCACTGTGATTACAGGGGACCAGGAGCATTGTGATTACATGGGCAGTGAATATTGTGATGACAGGGGTTCATGGAGCACTGTGATGACAAGTGTCATGGAACATTGTGATGACAGGGTTCATGGAGCATTGTGATGAGAGGGGCCTTGGAGCATTATGATGATACGCATCATGGGGCCTTGTGATGACAGCGGTCTTGGAGCATTGTGATGAAAGGGATCATGGAGCAATGTGATTACAGGGGCCATGGAGCATTTTGAATGCATAGGCCATGGAGCAGTGTGATGACAGGGGTCATGGAGCATTGTGATGAATGTGGTCAGAGTTCATTGTGATGACATGGATCATGGAGCATTGTGATGACAAGGGCCATGGCGATTTGTGATGAGAGGTGTCATGGGGCCTTGTGATGACAGTGGTCATCTAGAATTGTGATGAAAGGTAACATGGAGCACTATGATAACAGGGGCCATGGAGCATTGTGATGACAAAGGCCATGGAGCATTTTGATGACAAGTGTCATGGAGCATTGTGATGGGACGGGCATGGAGGATTATGATGCCCAGAGTTCTGGAACATTGTGGTGACAAGGGCATGGAGCATTGTGATGACAAGGGCCATGGCCAATTCTGATGACAGGTGTCCTCGGGCATTGTGATGACAGAGGTTATCTAGCATTGTGATGAAAGGTACCATGGATCACTGTGATAACAGGGGCCATGGAGCATTGTGATGATAAAGGCCATGGAGCATTTTAATGAAAAGTGTCATGGAGAATTGTGATGAGACGGGCATGGAGCATTATGATGACAAGAGTTCTGGAGCATTGCGTTGACAAGGGAATGGAGCATTGTGATTACAGGGACCATGGAGGATAGTGATGACATCTGTCATGGAACATTGTGCTGACAGGGGCCATGGAGCATTGTGATGACAGGTATAATGTGGCATTGTAATGACAGTGGTCATAGAGCATTGTGATGAAATGGATCATGGAGCAATGTGATTACAGGGACCATGTAGCATTGCGAATGCATAGGCTATGGAGCATTGTGATGACAGGAGTCAAGGAGCATTGTGATGTAAGTGGTCATGGATCATTGTGATGACAAGTGTCCTGGACCACAGTGATGACACGGGTCATGGAGCATTGTGATGGCAAGGGCCATGGCGAATTGTGATGACATGTGTCTTGGGGCATTGTGATGACAGTGGTCATCTAGAATTGTGATAAAAGGTATCATGGAGCACTGTGATGACAGGGGCCATGGAGTATTGTAATGACAAGGCCATGGAACATTGTGATGACAAGTATCATGGAGCTTTGTGATGACACGAGCATTCATCATTATGATGACAAGAGTTCTGGAGCATTGTGATGACAAGGGCATGGAGCATTGTGATTACAGGGTCATGGAGCATTGTGATGACAACTGTCATGGAACATTGTGATGACAGGGTTCATGGAGCATTGTGATTAAAGGGGCCATGGAGCATTTTGATGACAAGGGCAGGCGAACATTTTGATTACATTGGTAATGGAGCATTGTGATGACATGGGCAGGGAACATTGTGAAGACAGGTGTAATGGAACATTGTGATTACAGGGGACATGGAGCATTTTGATGACATGGGCAGGCAACATTGTGATGACAGGTGTCATGGAGCATTGTGATGACAATTGTCATGGAACGTTGTGCTGACAGGGATCATGGAGCATTGTGATGAGACGGTCATTGGAGCATTGTGATGACAGGCGTACTGGAGCCTTCTGAGGAAAGGTGTCATGAGTCATTGTGATTAGAGCGATCATGGAACATTGTGATGACAGTGGTCATGGAGCATTGTAACGACAGGGGCCATGGAGCATTGTGATGACAGGGGTCATGGGGCATTGTGATGAGAGTGGTCATGGAGCATTGTGATGAAAGGGGTCATGGAGCACTGTGATCACAGGGGCCATGTATAATTGTGATGACAAAGGCCATGGAGCATTGTGATGACAGTTGTCATGGAGCATTGTGTTGAAAGGGGCATGGAGCATTGTGACGACAATGGTCATGGAGCATTGTGATGACTGGTATCATGGAGCATTGTTCTGAAAGAGGTCATGGGGCAGTGTAATGACAAGTATCATGGAGGATGTGATGAAAGGAGTCATGGCGCATTGTGATTAAATGGATCATGAGGCATTTTGATGACAAGAGTCATGGAACATTGTGATGACAGGGCTAATGGAGCATTGTGATGACAAGGGCTATGGAGCATTGTGATGACTGGGGTCATGGAGCATTGTGATGAAAGGGGTCATGGATCACTACGATGACAGGGGTAATGGAACATTGTGATGATATGGGCATGGAGCATTGTGATGACAGGAGCCATGGAGCATTGTGAATGCATAGGCCATGGAGCAATGAAATGATAGGGGTCAAGGAGCATTGTGATGTAAGTTGTCATGGAGCATTGTGATGACAAGTGTCCATGAACATTGTGATGACATGGTTCATGGAGCATTGTGATGACAAGTGCCATGGCGAATTGTGATGACAGGTGTCATGGGGCATTGTGATGACAGTGGTCATGTAGAATTGTAATGAAAGGTATCATGGAGGACTCTGACGACAGGGGCCGTGGAGCACTGTGATGACAGTGGTCATCTAGAATTGTGATGAAATATACCAGGGAGCATTGTGATGACAGGGGTCATGGATCACCGCAATTATAGGGGCCATGGAGCATTGTGAATACAAAGATCATGGAGCATTGAGATGACAGGGGTCATGGATCATTGTGATGACAAGGGTCCTGGAACCTTGTGATGACACGGTTCATGGAGCATTGTGATGACAAGGTTCTTCAAGCATTGTGATGACACGGGCATGGAGCATTATGATGACAAGAGTTCTGGAGCATTGTGATGAAAAGGTTATGGAGCACTGTGATTACAGGGGACCAGGAGCATTGTGATTACTTGGGCAGTGAATATTGTGATGACAGGGGTTCATGGAGCACTGTGATGACAAGTGTCATGGAGCATTGTGATGAGAGGGGCCTTGGAGCATTATGATGATACGCGTCATGGGGCCTTGTGATGACAGCGGTCTTGGAGCATTGTGATGAAAGGGATCATGGAGCAATGTGATTACAGGGGCCATGGAGCATTGTGAATGCATAGGCCATGCAGCAATGAAATGACAGGGGTCAAGGAGCATTGTGATGTAAGTTGTTATGGAGCATTGTGATGACAAGTGTCCATGAACATTGTGATGACATGGTTCATGGAGCATTGTGATGACAAGTGCCATGGCGAATTGTGATGACAGGTGTCATGGGGCATTGTGATGACAGTGGTCATGTAGAATTGTAATGAAAGGTATCATGGAGGACTCTGACGACAGGGGCCGTGGAGCACTGTGATGACAGTGGTCATCTAGAATTGTGATGAAATATACCAGGGAGCATTGTGATGACAGGGGTCATGGATCACCGCAATTATAGTGGCCATGGAGCATTGTGAATACAAAGATCATGGAGCATTGAGATGACAGGGGTCATGGATCATTGTGATGACAAGGGTCCTGGAAACTTGTGATGACACGGTTCATGGAGCATTGTGATGACAAGGTTCTTCAAGCATTGTGATGACACGGGCATGGAGCATTATGATGACAAGAGTTCTGGAGTATTGCGTTGACAAGGGAATGGAGCATTGTGATTACAGGGACCATGGAGGAGAGTGATGACATCTGTCATGTAACATTGTGCTGACAGGGGCCATGGAGCATTGTGATGACAGGTATAATGTGGCATTGTAATGACAGTGGTCATAGAGCATTGTGATGAAATGGATCATGGAGCAATGTGATTACAGGGACCATGTAGCATTGCGAATGCATAGGCTATGGAGCATTGTGATGACAGGAGTCAAGGAGCATTGTGATGTAAGTGGTCATGGATCATTGTGATGACAAGTGTCCTGGACCATTGTGATGACACGGGTCATGGAGCATTGTGATGGCAAGGGCCATGGCGAATTGTGATGACATGTGTCTTGGGGCATTGTGATGACAGTGGTCATCTAGAATTGTGATAAAAGGTATCATGGAGCACTGTGATGACAGGTGCCATGGAGTATTGTAATGACAAGGCCATGGAACATTGTGATGACAAGTATCATGGAGCTTTGTGATGACACGAGCATTCATCATTATGATGACAAGAGTTCTGGAGCATTGTGATGACAAGGGCATGGAGCATTGTGATTACAGGGTCATGGAGCATTGTGATGACAACTGTCATGGAACATTGTGATGACAGGGTTCATGGAGCATTGTGATTAAAGGGGTCATGGAGCATTTTGATGACAAGTATCATGGAGCTTTGTGATGACACGAGCATTCATCATTATGATGACAAGAGTTCTGGAGCATTGTGATGACATGGGCAGGGAACATTGTGAAGACAGGTGTAATGGAACATTGTGATTACAGGGGACATGGAGCATTTTGATGACATGGGCAGGCAACATTGTGATGACAGGTGTCATGGAGCATTCTGATGAAAATTGTCATGGAACATTGTGCTGACAGGTATCATGGAGCATTGTGATGAGACGGTCATTGGAGCATTGTGATGACAGGCGTACTGGAGCCTTCTGAGGAAAGGTGTCATGGGTCATTGTGATTACAGCGATCATGGAACATTGTGATGACAGTGGTCATGGAGCATTGTAATGAGAGGGGCCATGGAGCATTGTGATGACAGGGGTCATGGAGCACTGTGATCACAGGGGCCATGTATAATTGTGATGACAAAGGCCATGGAGCATTGTGATGACAGTTGTCATGGAGCATTGTGTTGAAAGGGGCATGGAGCATTGTGACGACAATGGTCATGGAGCATTGTGATGACTGGTATCATGGAGCATTGTTCTGAAAGAGGTCATGGGGCAGTGTAATGACAAGTATCATGGAGGATGTGATGAAAGGAGTCATGGAGCATTGTGATTAAATGGATCATGAGGCAT
Source organism: Balaenoptera ricei (assembly GCF_028023285.1). NCBI lineage: Eukaryota > Metazoa > Chordata > Mammalia > Artiodactyla > Balaenopteridae > Balaenoptera > Balaenoptera ricei. The sequence continues at coordinate 161,253 of NW_026777583.1, forward strand.
TTTGATGACAAGAGTCATGGAACATTGTGATGACAGGGCTAATGGAGCATTGTGATGACAAGGGCTATGGAGCATTGTGATGACTGGGGTCATGGAGCATTGTGATGAAAGGGGTCATGGATCACTACGATGACATGGGTAATGGAGCATTGTGATGATATGAGCATGGAGCATTTTGAGGACAGGGGCCAGGGAGTATTGAGATGACAAGGGCAGGGAACATTGTGATGACAGCAGTCATGGATCATTGTGATGATACCTGTCATGGAACATTGTGCTGACAGGGGCTATAGAGCATTGTGATGACAGGTGTCATGTGGCATTGTGATGACAGTGGTCATAGAGCATTGTGATGAGAGGGGTCAAGGAGCATTGTGATGAAAGTGGTCATGGAGCACTGTGATGACACGGGCATGGAGAATTATGATGAGAAGTGTTCTGGAGCATTGTGATGACAAGGGTATGGAGCATTGTGATTACAGGGGACCAGGAGCATTGTGATTACATGGGCAGTGAATATTGTCATGACAGGGGTCATGGAGCACTGTGATGACTAGTGTCATGGAACATTGTGATGACAGGGATCATGGAGCATTGTGATAAAAGGGGCCTTGGAGCATTATGATGATAGGCATCATGGGGCATTGTGATGACAACGGTCTTGGAGCATTGTGATGAAAGGGATCATGGAGCAATGTGCTTACAGGAGCCATGGAGCATTGTGAATGCATAGGCCATGGAGCAATGAAATGACAGGGGTCAAGGAGCATTGTGATGTAAGTTGTCATGGAGCATTGTGATGACAAGTGTCCATGAACATTGTGATGACATGGTTCATGGAGCATTGTGATGACATGTGCCATGGCGAATTGTGATGACAGGTGTCATGGGGCATTGTGATGACAGTGGTCATGTAGAATTGTAATGAAAGGTATCATGGAGGACTCTGACGACAGGGGCCGTGGAGCACTGTGATGACAGTGGTCATCTAGAATTGTGATGAAATATACCAGGGAGCATTGTGATGACAGGGGTCATGGATCACCGCAATTATAGGGGCCATGGAGCATTGTGAATACAAAGATCATGGAGCATTGAGATGACAGGGGTCATGGATCATTGTGATGACAAGGGTCCTGGAACCTTGTGATGACACGGTTCATGGAGCATTGTGATGACAAGGTTCTTCAAGCATTGTGATGACACGGGCATGGAGCATTATGATGACAAGAGTTCTGGAGCATTGTGATGAAAAGGGTATGGAGCACTGTGATTACAGGGTACCAGGAGCATTGTGATTACATGGGCAGTGAATATTGTGATGACAGGGGTTCATGGAGCACTGTGATGACAAGTGTCATGGAACATTGTGATGACAGGGTTCATGGAGCATTGTGATGAGAGGGGCCTTGGAGCATTATGATGATACGCATCATGGGGCCTTGTGATGACAGCGGTCTTGGAGCATTGTGATGAAAGGGATCATGGAGCAATGTGATTACAGGGGCCATGGAGCATTTTGAATGCATAGGCCATGGAGCAGTGTGATGACAGGGGTCATGGAGCATTGTGATGAATGTGGTCAGAGTTCATTGTGATGACATGGATCATGGAGCATTGTGATGACAAGGGCCATGGCGATTTGTGATGAGAGGTGTCATGGGGCCTTGTGATGACAGTGGTCATCTAGAATTGTGATGAAAGGTAACATGGAGCACTATGATAACAGGGGCCATGGAGCATTGTGATGACAAAGGCCATGGAGCATTTTGATGACAAGTGTCATGGAGCAATGTGATGGGATGGGCATGGAGCATTATGATGCCCAGAGTTCTGGAGCATTGTGGTGACAAGGGCATGGAGCATTGTGATGACAAGGGCCATGGCCAATTCTGATGACAGGTGTCCTCGGGCATTGTGATGACAGAGGTTATCTAGCATTGTGATGAAAGGTACCATGGATCACTGTGATAACAGGGGCCATGGAGCATTGTGATGATAAAGGCCATGGAGCATTTTAATGAAAAGTGTCATGGAGAATTGTGATGAGACGGGCATGGAGCATTATGATGACAAGAGTTCTGGAGCATTGCGTTGACAAGGGAATGGAGCATTGTGATTACAGGGACCATGGAGGAGAGTGATGACATCTGTCATGGAACATTGTGCTGACAGGGGCCATGGAGCATTGTGATGACAGGTATAATGTGGCATTGTAATGACAGTGGTCATAGAGCATTGTGATGAAATGGATCATGGAGCAATGTGATTACAGGGACCATGTAGCATTGCGAATGCATAGGCTATGGAGCATTGTGATGACAGGAGTCAAGGAGCATTGTGATGTAAGTGGTCATGGATCATTGTGATGACAAGTGTCCTGGACCACAGTGATGACACGGGTCATGGAGCATTGTGATGGCAAGGGCCATGGCGAATTGTGATGACATGTGTCTTGGGGCATTGTGATGACAGTGGTCCTCTAGAATTGTGATAAAAGGTATCATGGAGCACTGTGATGACAGGGGCCATGGAGTATTGTAATGACAAGGCCATGGAACATTGTGATGACAAGTATCATGGAGCTTTGTGATGACACGAGCATTCATCATTATGATGACAAGAGTTCTGGAGCATTGTGATGACAAGGGCATGGAGCATTGTGATTACAGGGTCATGGAGCATTGTGATGACAACTGTCATGGAACATTGTGATGACAGGGTTCATGGAGCATTGTGATTAAAGGGGCCATGGAGCATTTTGATGACAAGGGCAGGCGAACATTTTGATTACATTGGTAATGGAGCATTGTGATGACATGGGCAGGGAACATTGTGAAGACAGGTGTAATGGAACATTGTGATTACAGGGGACATGGAGCATTTTGATGACATGGGCAGGCAACATTGTGATGACAGGTGTCATGGAGCATTGGGATGACAATTGTCATGGAACGTTGTGCTGACAGGGATCATGGAGCATTGTGATGAGACGGTCATTGGAGCATTGTGATGACAGGCGTACTGGAGCCTTCTGAGGAAAGGTGTCATGAGTCATTGTGATTACAGCGATCATGGAACATTGTGATGACAGTGGTCATGGAGCATTGTAACGACAGGGGCCATGGAGCATTGTGATGACAGGGGTCATGGGGCATTGTGATGAGAGTGGTCATGGAGCATTGTGATGAAAGGGGTCATGGAGCACTGTGATCACAGGGGCCATGTATAATTGTGATGACAAAGGCCATGGAGCATTGTGATGACAGTTGTCATGGAGCATTGTGTTGAAAGGGGCATGGAGCATTGTGACGACAATGGTCATGGAGCATTGTGATGACTGGTATCATGGAGCATTGTTCTGAAAGAGGTCATGGGGCAGTGTAATGACAAGTATCATGGAGGATGTGATGAAAGGAGTCATGGAGCATTGTGATTAAATGGATCATGAGGCATTTTGATGACAAGAGTCATGGAACATTGTGATGACAGGGCTAATGGAGCATTGTGATGACAAGGGCTATGGAGCATTGTGATGACTGGGGTCATGGAGCATTGTGATGAAAGGGGTCATGGATCACTACGATGACAGGGGTAATGGAGCATTGTGATGATATGGGCATGGAGCATTGTGATGACAGGAGCCATGGAGCATTGTGAATGCATAGGCCATGGAGCAATGAAATGACAGGGGTCAAGGAGCATTGTGATGTAAGTTGTCATGGAGCATTGTGATGACAAGTATCCATGAACATTGTGATGACATGGTTCATGGAGCATTGTGATGACAAGTGCCATGGCGAATTGTGATGACAGGTGTCATGGGGCATTGTGATGACAGTGGTCATGTAGAATTGTAATGAAAGGTATCATGGAGGACTCTGACGACAGGGGCCGTGGAGCACTGTGATGACAGTGGTCATCTAGAATTGTGATGAAATATACCAGGGAGCATTGTGATGACAGGGGTCATGGATCACCGCAATTATAGGGGCCATGGAGCATTGTGAATACAAAGATCATGGAGCATTGAGATGACAGGGGTCATGGATCATTGTGATGACAAGGGTCCTGGAACCTTGTGATGACACGGTTCATGGAGCATTGTGATGACAAGGTTCTTCAAGCATTGTGATGACACGGGCATGGAGCATTATGATGACAAGAGTTCTGGAGCATTGCGTTGACAAGGGAATGGAGCATTGTGATTACAGGGACCATGGAGGAGAGTGATGACATCTGTTATGGAACATTGTGCTGACAGGGGCCATGGAGCATTGTGATGACAGGTATAATGTGGCATTGTAATGACAGGGGTCATAGAGCATTGTGATGAAATGGATCATGGAGCAATGTGATTACAGGGACCATGTAGCATTGCGAATGCATAGGCTATGGAGCATTGTGATGCCAGGAGTCAAGGAGCATTGTGATGTAAGTGGTCATGGATCATTGTGATGACAAGTGTCCTGGACCATTGTGATGACACGGGTCATGGAGCATTGTGATGGCAAGGGCCATGGCGAATTGTGCTGACATGTGTCTTGGGGCATTGTGATGACAGTGGTCCTCTAGAATTGTGAAAAAAGGTATCATGGAGCACTGTGATGACAGGGGCCATGGAGTATTGTAATGACAAGGCCATGGAACATTGTGATGACAAGTATCATGGAGCTTTGTGATGACACGAGCATTCATCATTATGATGACAAGAGTTCTGGAGCATTGTGATGACAAGGGCATGGAGCATTGTGATTACAGGGTCATGGGGCATTGTGATGACAAATGTCATGGAACATTGTGATGACAGGGTTCATGGAGCATTGTGATTAAAGGGGCCATGGAGCATTTTGATGACAACGGCAGGCGAACATTTTGATTACATTGGTAATGGAGCATTGTGATGACATGGGCAGGGAACATTGTGAAGACAGGTGTAATGGAACATTGTGATTACAGGGGACATGGAGCATTTTGATGACATGGGCAGGCAACATTGTGATGACAGGTGTCATGGAGCATTGGGATGACAATTGTCATGGAACGTTGTGCTGACAGGGATCATGGAGCATTGTGATGAGACGGTCATTGGAGCATTGTGATGACAGGCATACTGGAGCCTTCTGAGGAAAGGTGTCATGGGTCATTGTGATTACAGCGATCATGGAGCATTGTGATGACACGGGTCATGGGGCATTGTGATCACAGGGGCCATGTATAATTGTGATGACAAAGGCCATGGAGCATTGTGATGACAGTTGTCATGGAGCATTGTGTTGAAAGGGGCATGGAGCATTGTGACGACAATGGTCATGGAGCATTGTGATGACTGGTATCATGGAGCATTGTTGTGAAAAAGGTCATGGGGCAGTGTAATGACAAGTATCATGGAGGATGTGATGAAAGGAGTCATGGAGCATTGTGATTAAATGGATCATGAGGCATTTTGATGACAAGAGTCATGGAACATTGTGATGACAAGGGCTATGGAGCATTGTGATGACTGGGGTCATGGAGCATTGTGATGAAAGGGGTCATGGATCACTACGATGACATGGGTAATGGAGCATTGTGATGATATGAGCATGGAGCATTTTGAGGACAGGGGCCAGGGAGTATTGAGATGACAAGGGCAGGGAACATTGTGATGACAGCAGTCATGGATCATTGTGATGATACCTGTCATGGAACATTGTGCTGACAGGGGCTATAGAGCATTGTGATGACAGGTGTCATGTGGCATTGTGATGACAGTGGTCATAGAGCATTGTGATGACAGGGGTCAAGGAGCATTGTGATGAAAGTGGTCATGGAGCACTGTGATGACACGGGCATGGAGAATTATGATGACAAGTGTTCTGGAGCATTGTGATGACAAGGGTATGGAGCATTGTGATTACAGGGGACCAGGAGCATTGTGATTACATGGGCAGTGAATATTGTGATGACAGGGGTCATGGAGCACTGTGATGACTAGTGTCATGGAACATTGTGATGACAGGGATCATGGAGCATTGTGATAAGAGGGGCCTTGGAGCATTATGATGATAGGCATCATGGGGCATTGTGATGACAGCGGTCTTGGAGCATTGTGATGAAAGGGATCATGGAGCAATGTGCTTACAGGAGCCATGGAGCATTGTGAATGCATAGGCCATGGAGCAATGAAATGACAGGGGTCAAGGAGCATTGTGATGTAAGTGGTCATGGATCATTGTGATGACAAGTGTCCTGGACCACAGTGATGACACGGGTCATGGAGCATTGTGATGGCAAGGGCCATGGCGAATTGTGATGACATGTGTCTTGGGGCATTGTGATGACAGTGGTCATCTAGAATTGTGATAAAAGGTATCATGGAGCACTGTGATGACAGGGGCCATGGAGTATTGTAATGACAAGGCCATGGAACATTGTGATGACAAGTATCATGGAGCTTTGTGATGACACGAGCATTCATCATTATGATGACAAGAGTTCTGGAGCATTGTGATGACAAGGGCATGGAGCATTGTGATTACAGGGTCATGGAGCATTGTGATGACAACTGTCATGGAACATTGTGATGACAGGGTTCATGGAGCCTTGTGATTAAAGGGGCCATGGAGCATTTTGATGACAAGGGCAGGCGAATATTTTGATTACATTGGTAATGAAGCATTGTGATGACATGGGCAGGGAACATTGTGAAGACAGGTGTAATGGAACATTGTGATTACAGGGGACATGGAGCATTTTGATGACATGGGCAGGCAACATTGTGATGACAGGTGTCATGGAGCATTGGGATGACAATTGTCATGGAACGTTGTGCTGACAGGGATCATGGAGCATTGTGATGAGACGGTCATTGGAGCATTGTGATGACAGGCGTACTGGAGCCTTCTGAGGAAAGGTGTCATGAGTCATTGTGATTACAGCGATCATGGAACATTGTGATGACAGTGGTCATGGAGCATTGTAACGACAGGGGCCATGGAGCATTGTGATGACAGGGGTCATGGGGCATTGTGATGAGAGTGGTCATGGAGCATTGTGATGAAAGGGGTCATGGAGCACTGTGATCACAGGGGCCATGTATAATTGTGATGACAAAGGCCATGGAGCATTGTGATGACAGTTGTCATGGAGCATTGTGTTGAAAGGGGCATGGAGCATTGTGACGACAATGGTCATGGAGCATTGTGATGACTGGTATCATGGAGCATTGTTCTGAAAGAGGTCATGGGGCAGTGTAATGACAAGTATCATGGAGGATGTGATGAAAGGAGTCATGGAGCATTGTGATTAAATGGATCATGAGGCATTTTGATGACAAGAGTCATGGAACATTGTGATGACAGGGCTAATGGAGCATTGTGATGACAAGGGCTATGGAGCATTGTGATGACTGGGGTCATGGAGCATTGTGATGAAAGGGGTCATGGATCACTACGATGACAGGGGTAATGGAGCATTGTGATGATATGGGCATGGAGCATTGTGATGACAGGAGCCATGGAGCATTGTGAATGCATAGGCCATGGAGCAATGAAATGACAGGGGTCAAGGAGCATTGTGATGTAAGTTGTCATGGAGCATTGTGATGACAAGTGTCCATGAACATTGTGATGACATGGTTCATGGAGCATTGTGATGACAAGTGCCATGGCGAATTGTGATGACAGGTGTCATGGGGCATTGTGATGACAGTGGTCATGTAGAATTGTAATGAAAGGTATCATGGAGGACTCTGACGACAGGGGCCGTGGAGCACTGTGATGACAGTGGTCATCTAGAATTGTGATGAAATATACCAGGGAGCATTGTGATGACAGGGGTCATGGATCACCGCAATTATAGGGGCCATGGAGCATTGTGCATACAAAGATCATGGAGCATTGAGATGACAGGGGTCATGGATCATTGTGATGACAAGGGTCCTGGAACCTTGTGATGACACGGTTCATGGAGCATTGTGATGACAAGGTTCTTCAAGCATTGTGATGACACGGGCATGGAGCATTATGATGACAAGAGTTCTGGAGCATTGTGATGAAAAGGGTATGGAGCACTGTGATTACAGGGGACCAGGAGCATTGTGATTACATGGGCAGTGAATATTGTGATGACAGGGGTTCATGGAGCACTGTGATGACAAGTGTCATGGAACATTGTGATGACAGGGTTCATGGAGCATTGTGATGAGAGGGGCCTTGGAGCATTATGATGATACGCATCATGGGGCCTTGTGATGACAGCGGTCTTGGAGCATTGTGATGAAAGGGATCATGGAGCAATGTGATTACAGGGGCCATGGAGCATTTTGAATGCATAGGCCATGGAGCAGTGTGATGACAGGGGTCATGGAGCATTGTGATGAATGTGGCCATAGTTCATTGTGATGATAAGTGTCCAGGAACATTGTGATGACATGGATCATGGAGCATTGTGATGACAAGGGCCATGGCGAATTGTGATGAGAGGTGTCATGGGGCCTTGTGATGACAGTGGTCATCTAGAATTGTGATGAAAGGTAACATGGAGCACTATGATAACAGGGGCCATGGAGCATTGTGATGACAAAGGCCATGGAGCATTTTGATGACAAGTGTCATGGAGCATTGTGATGGGACGGGCATGGAGCATTATGATGCCCAGAGTTCTGGAGCATTGTGGTGACAAGGGCATGGAGCATTGTGATGACAAGGGCCATGGCCAATTCTGATGACAGGTGTCCTCGGGCATTGTGATGACAGAGGTTATCTAGCATTGTGATGAAAGGTACCATGGATCACTGTGATAACAGGGGCCATGGAGCATTGTGATGATAAAGGCCATGGAGCATTTTAATGAAAAGTGTCATGGAGAATTGTGATGAGACGGGCATGGAGCATTATGATGACAAGAGTTCTGGAGCATTGCGTTGACAAGGGAATGGAGCATTGTGATTACAGGGACCATGGAGGATAGTGATGACATCTGTCATGGAACATTGTGCTGACAGGGGCCATGGAGCATTGTGATGACAGGTATAATGTGGCATTGTAATGACAGTGGTCATAGAGCATTGTGATGAAATGGATCATGGAGCAATGTGATTACAGGGACCATGTAGCATTGCGAATGCATAGGCTATGGAGCATTGTGATGACAGGAGTCAAGGAGCATTGTGATGTAAGTGGTCATGGATCATTGTGATGACAAGTGTCCTGGACCACAGTGATGACACGGGTCATGGAGCATTGTGATGGCAAGGGCCATGGCGAATTGTGATGACATGTGTCTTGGGGCATTGTGATGACAGTGGTCATCTAGAATTGTGATAAAAGGTATCATGGAGCACTGTGATGACAGGTGCCATGGAGTATTGTAATGACAAGGCCATGGAACATTGTGATGACAAGTATCATGGAGCTTTGTGATGACACGAGCATTCATCATTATGATGACAAGAGTTCTGGAGCATTGTGATGACAAGGGCATGGAGCATTGTGATTACAGGGTCATGGAGCATTGTGATGACAACTGTCATGGAACATTGTGATGACAGGGTTCATGGAGCATTGTGATTAAAGGGGCCATGGAGCATTTTGATGACAAGGGCAGGCGAACATTTTGATTACATTGGTAATGGAGCATTGTGATGACATGGGCAGGGAACATTGTGAAGACAGGTGTAATGGAACATTGTGATTACAGGGGACATGGAGCATTTTGATGACATGGGCAGGCAACATTGTGATGACAGGTGTCATGGAGCATTGGGATGACAATTGTCATGGAACGTTGTGCTGACAGGGATCATGGAGCATTGTGATGAGACGGTCATTGGAGCATTGTGATGACAGGCGTACTGGAGCCTTCTGAGGAAAGGTGTCATGAGTCATTGTGATTACAGCGATCATGGAACATTGTGATGACAGTGGTCATGGAGCATTGTAACGACAGGGGCCATGGAGCATTGTGATGACAGGGGTCATGGGGCATTGTGATGAGAGTGGTCATGGAGCATTGTGATGAAAGGGGTCATGGAGCACTGTGATCACAGGGGCCATGTATAATTGTGATGACAAAGGCCATGGAGCATTGTGATGACAGTTGTCATGGAGCATTGTGTTGAAAGGGGCATGGAGCATTGTGACGACAATGGTCATGGAGCATTGTGATGACTGGTATCATGGAGCATTGTTCTGAAAGAGGTCATGGGGCAGTGTAATGACAAGTATCATGGAGGATGTGATGAAAGGAGTCATGGAGCATTGTGATTAAATGGATCATGAGGCATTTTGATGACAAGAGTCATGGAACATTGTGATGACAGGGCTAATGGAGCATTGTGATGACAAGGGCTATGGAGCATTGTGATGACTGGGGTCATGGAGCATTGTGATGAAAGGGGTCATGGATCACTACGATGACAGGGGTAATGGAGCATTGTGATGATATGGGCATGGAGCATTGTGATGACAGGAGCCATGGAGCATTGTGAATGCATAGGCCATGGAGCAATGAAATGACAGGGGTCAAGGAGCATTGTGATGTAAGTTGTCATGGAGCATTGTGATGACAAGTGTCCATGAACATTGTGATGACATGGTTCATGGAGCATTCTGATGACAAGTGCCATGGCGAATTGTGATGACAGGTGTCATGGGGCATTGTGATGACAGTGGTCATGTAGAATTGTAATGAAAGGTATCATGGAGGACTCTGACGACAGGGGCCGTGGAGCACTGTGATGACAGTGGTCATCTAGAATTGTGATGAAATATACCAGGGAGCATTGTGATGACAGGAGTCATGGATCACCGCAATTATAGGGGCCATGGAGCATTGTGCATACAAAGATCATGGAGCATTGAGATGACAGGGGTCATGGATCATTGTGATGACAAGGGTCCTGGAACCTTGTGATGACACGATTCATGGAGCATTGTGATGACAAGGTTCTTCAAGCATTGTGATGACACGGGCATGGAGCATTATGATGACAAGAGTTCTGGAGCATTGTGATGAAAAGGGTATGGAGCACTGTGATTACAGGGGGCCAGGAGCATTGTGATTACATGGGCATTGAATATTATGATGACAGGGGTTCATGGAGCACTGTGATGACAAGTGTCATGGAACATTGTGCTGACAGGGTTCATGGAGCATTGTGATGAGAGGGGCCTTGGAGCATTATGATGATACGCATCATGGGGCCTTGTGATGACAGCGGTCTTGGAGCATTGTGATGAAAGGGATCATGGAGCAATGTGATTACAGGGGCCATGGAGCATTTTGAATGCATAGGCCATGGAGCAGTGTGATGACAGGGGTCATGGAGCATTGTGATGAATGTGGCCATAGTTCATTGTGATGATAAGTGTCCAGGAACATTGTGATGACATGGATCATGGAGCATTGTGATGACAAGGGCCATGGCGAATTGTGATGAGAGGTGTCATGGGGCCTTGTGATGACAGTGGTCATCTAGAATTGTGATGAAAGGTAACATGGAGCACTATGATAACAGGGGCCATGGAGCATTGTGATGACAAAGGCCATGGAGCATTTTGATGACAAGTGTCATGGAGCATTGTGATGGGACGGGCATGGAGCATTATGATGCCCAGAGTTCTGGAGCATTGTGGTGACAAGGGCATGGAGCATTGTGATGACAAGGGCCATGGCCAATTCTGATGACAGGTGTCCTCGGGCATTGTGATGACAGAGGTTATCTAGCATTGTGATGAAAGGTACCATGGATCACTGTGATAACAGGGGCCATGGAGCATTGTGATGATAAAGGCCATGGAGCATTTTAATGAAAAGTGTCATGGAGAATTGTGATGAGACGGGCATGGAGCATTATGATGACAAGAGTTCTGGAGCATTGCGTTGACAAGGGAATGGAGCATTGTGATTACAGGGACCATGGAGGATAGTGATGACATCTGTCATGGAACATTGTGCTGACAGGGGCCATGGAGCATTGTGATGACAGGTATAATGTGGCATTGTAATGACAGTGGTCATAGAGCATTGTGATGAAATGGATCATGGAGCAATGTGATTACAGGGACCATGTAGCATTGCGAATGCATAGGCTATGGAGCATTGTGATGCCAGGAGTCAAGGAGCATTGTGATGTAAGTGGTCATGGATCATTGTGATGACAAGTGTCCTGGACCACAGTGATGACACGGGTCATGGAGCATTGTGATGGCAAGGGCCATGGCGAATTGTGATGACATGTGTCTTGGGGCATTGTGATGACAGTGGTCATCTAGAATTGTGATAAAAGGTATCATGGAGCACTGTGATGACAGGGGCCATGGAGTATTGTAATGACAAGGCCATGGAACATTGTGATGACAAGTATCATGGAGCTTTGTGATGACACGAGCATTCATCATTATGATGACAAGAGTTCTGGAGCATTGTGATGACAAGGGCATGGAGCATTGTGATTACAGGGTCATGGAGCATTGTGATGACAACTGTCATGGAACATTGTGATGACAGGGTTCATGGAGCATTGTGATTAAAGGGGCCATGGAGCATTTTGATGACAAGGGCAGGCGAACATTTTGATTACATTGGTAATGGAGCATTGTGATGACATGGGCAGGGAACATTGTGAAGACAGGTGTAATGGAACATTGTGATTACAGGGGACATGGAGCATTTTGATGACATGGGCAGGCAACATTGTGATGACAGGTGTCATGGAGCATTGTGATGACAATTGTCATGGAACGTTGTGCTGACAGGGATCATGGAGCATTGTGATGAGACGGTCATTGGAGCATTGTGATGACAGGCGTACTGGAGCCTTCTGAGGAAAGGTGTCATGAGTCATTGTGATTACAGCGATCATGGAACATTGTGATGACAGTGGTCATGGAGCATTGTAACGACAGGGACCATGGAGCATTGTGATGACAGGGGTCATGGGGCATTGTGATGAGAGTGGTCATGGAGCATTGTGATGAAAGGGGTCATGGAGCACTGTGATCACAGGGGCCATGTATAATTGTGATGACAAAGGCAATGGAGCATTGTGATGACAGTTGTCATGGAGCATTGTGTTGAAAGGGGCATGGAGCATTGTGACGACAATGGTCATGGAGCATTGTGATGACTGGTATCATGGAGCATTGTTCTGAAAGAGGTCTTGGGGCAGTGTAATGACAAGTATCATGGAGGATGTGATGAAAGGAGTCATGGAGCATTGTGATTAAATGGATCATGAGGCATTTTGATGACAAGGGTCATGGAACATTGTGATGACAGGGCTAATGGAGCATTGTGATGACAAGGGCTATGGAGCATTGTGATGACTGGGGTCATGGAGCATTGTGATGAAAGGGGTCATGGATCACTACGATGACAGGGGTAATGGAGCATTGTGATGATATGGGCATGGAGCATTGTGATGACAGGAGCCATGGAGCATTGTGAATGCATAGGCCATGGAGCAATGAAATGACAGGGGTCAAGGAGCATTGTGATGTAAGTTGTCATGGAGCATTGTGATGACAAGTGTCCATGAACATTGTGATGACATGGTTCATGGAGCATTGTGATGACAAGTGCCATGGCGAATTGTGATGACAGGTGTCATGGGGCATTGTGATGACAGTGGTCATGTAGAATTGTAATGAAAGGTATCATGGAGGACTCTGACGACAGGGGCCGTGGAGCACTGTGATGACAGTGGTCATCTAGAATTGTGATGAAATATACCAGGGAGCATTGTGATGACAGGGGTCATGGATCACCGCAATTATAGGGGCCATGGAGAATTGTGCATACAAAGTTCATGGAGCATTGAGATGACAGGGGTCATGGATCATTGTAATGACAAGGGTCCTGGAACCTTGTGATGACACGGTTCATGGAGCATTGTGATGACAAGGTTCTTCAAGCATTGTGATGACACGGGCATGGAGCATTATGATGACAAGAGTTCTGGAGCATTGTGATGAAAAGGGTATGGAGCACTGTGATTACAGGGGACCAGGAGCATTGTGATTACATGGGCAGTGAATATTGTGATGACAGGGGTTCATGGAGCACTGTGATGACAAGTGTCATGGAACATTGTGATGACAGGGTTCATGGAGCATTGTGATGAGAGGGGCCTTGGAGCATTATGATGATATGCATCATGGGGCCTTGTGATGACAGCGGTCTTGGAGCATTGTGATGAAAGGGATCATGGAGCAATGTGATTACAGGGGCCATGGAGCATTTTGAATGCATAGGCCAAGGAGCAGTGTGATGACAGGGGTCATGGAGCATTGTGATGAATGTGGTCATAGTTCATTGTGATGATAAGTGTCCAGGAACATTGTGATGACATGGATCATGGAGCATTGTGATGACAAGGGCCATGGCGATTTGTGATGAGAGGTGTCATGGGGCCTTGTGATGACAGTGGTCATCTAGAATTGTGATGAAAGGTAACATGGAGCACTATGATAACAGGGGCCATGGAGCATTGTGATGACAAAGGCCATGGAGCATTTTGATGACAAGTGTCATGGAGCATTGTGATGGGACGGGCATGGAGCATTATGATGCCCAGAGTTCTGGAGCATTGTGGTGACAAGGGCATGGAGCATTGTGATGACAAGGGCCATGGCCAATTCTGATGACAGGTGTCCTCGGGCATTGTGATGACAGAGGTTATCTAGCATTGTGATGAAAGGTACCATGGATCCCTGTGATAACAGGGGCCATGGAGCATTGTGATGATAAAGGCCATGGAGCATTTTAATGAAAAGTGTCATGGAGAATTGTGATGAGACGGGCATGGAGCATTATGATGACAAGAGTTCTGGAGCATTGCGTTGACAAGGGAATGGAGCATTGTGATTACAGGGACCATGGAGGATAGTGATGACATCTGTCAATGAACATTGTGCTGACAGGGGCCATGGAGCATTGTGATGACAGGTATAATGTGGCATTGTAATGACAGTGGTCATAGAGCATTGTGATGAAATGGATCATGGAGCAATGTGATTACAGGGACCATGTAGCATTGCGAATGCATAGGCTATGGAGCATTGTGATGACAGGAGTCAAGGAGCATTGTGATGTAAGTGGTCATGGATCATTGTGATGACAAGTGTCCTGGACCACAGTGATGACACGGGTCATGGAGCATTGTGATGGCAAGGGCCATGGCGAATTGTGATGACATGTGTCTTGGGGCATTGTGATGACAGTGGTCATCTAGAATTGTGATAAAAGGTATCATGGAGCACTGTGATGACAGGGGCCATGGAGTATTGTAATGACAAGGCCATGGAACATTGTGATGACAGGTATCATGGAGCTTTGTGATGACACGAGCATTCATCATTATGATGACAAGAGTTCTGGAGCATTGTGATGACAAGGGCATGGAGCATTGTGATTACAGGGTCATGGAGCATTGTGATGACAACTGTCATGGAACATTGTGATGACAGGGTTCATGGAGCATTGTGATTAAAGGGGCCATGGAGCATTTTGATGACAAGGGCAGGTGAACATTTTGATTACATTGGTAATGGAGCATTGTGATGACATGGGCAGGGAACATTGTGAAGACAGGTGTAATGGAACATTGTGATTACAGGGGACATGGAGCATTTTGATGACATGGGCAGGCAACATTGTGATGACAGGTGTCATGGAGCATTGGGATGACAATTGTCATGGAACGTTGTGCTGACAGGGATCATGGAGCATTGTGATGAGACGGTCATTGGAGCATTGTGATGACAGGCGTACTGGAGCCTTCTGAGGAAAGGTGTCATGAGTCATTGTGATTACAGCGATCATGGAACATTGTGATGACAGTGGTCATGGAGCATTGTAACGACAGGGGCCATGGAGCATTGTGATGACAGGGGTCATGGGGCATTGTGATGAGAGTGGTCATGGAGCATTGTGATGAAAGGCGTCATGGAGCACTGTGATCACAGGGGCCATGTATAATTGTGATGACAAAGGCCATGGAGCATTGTGATGACAGTTGTCATGGAGCATTGTGTTGAAAGGGGCATGGAGCATTGTGACGACAATGGTCATGGAGCATTGTGATGACTGGTATCATGGAGCATTGTTCTGAAAGAGGTCATGGGGCAATGTAATGACAAGTATCATGGAGGATGTGATGAAAGGAGTCATGGAGCATTGTGATTAAATGGATCATGAGGCATTTTGATGACAAGAGTCATGGAACATTGTGATGACAGGGCTAATGGAGCATTGTGATGACAAGGGCTATGGAGCATTGTGATGACTGGGGTCATGGAGCATTGTGATGAAAGGGGTCATGGATCACTACGATGACAGGGGTAATGGAGCATTGTGATGATATGGGCATGGAGCATTGTGATGACAGGAGCCATGGAGCATTGTGAATGCATAGGCCATGGAGCAATGAAATGACAGGGGTCAAGGAGCATTGTGATGTAAGTTGTCATGGAGCATTGTGATGACAAGTGTCCATGAACATTGTGATGACATGGTTCATGGAGCATTGTGATGACAAGTGCCATGGCGAATTGTGATGACAGGTGTCATGGGGCATTGTGATGACAGTGGTCATGTAGAATTGTAATGAAAGGTATCATGGAGGACTCTGACGACAGGGGCCGTGGAGCACTGTGATGACAGTGGTCATCTAGAATTGTGATGAAATATACCAGGGAGCATTGTGATGACAGGGGTCATGGATCACCGCAATTATAGGGGCCATGGAGCATTGTGCATACAAAGATCATGGAGCATTGAGATGACAGGGGTCATGGATCATTGTGATGACAAGGGTCCTGGAACCTTGTGATGACACGGTTCATGGAGCATTGTGATGACAAGGTTCTTCAAGCATTGTGATGACACGGGCATGGAGCATTATGATGACAAGAGTTCTGGAGCATTGTGATGAAAAGGGTATGGAGCACTGTGATTACAGGGGACCAGGAGCATTGTGATTACATGGGCAGTGAATATTGTGATGACAGGGGTTCATGGAGCACTGTGATGACAAGTGTCATGGAACATTGTGATGACAGGGTTCATGGAGCATTGTGATGAGAGGGGCCTTGGAGCATTATGATGATACGCATCATGGGGCCTTGTGATGACAGCGGTCTTGGAGCATTGTGATGAAAGGGATCATGGAGCAATGTGATTACAGGGGCCATGGAGCATTTTGAATGCATAGGCCATGGAGCAGTGTGATGACAGGTGTCATGGAGCATTGTGATGAATGTGGCCATAGTTCATTGTGATGATAAGTGTCCAGGAACATTGTGATGACATGGATCATGGAGCATTGTGATGACAAGGGCCATGGCGAATTGTGGTGAGAGGTGTCATGGGGCCTTGTGATGACAGTGGTCATCTAGAATTGTGATGAAAGGTAACATGGAGCACTATGATAACAGGGGCCATGGAGCATTGTGATGACAAAGGCCATGGAGCATTTTGATGACAAGTGTCATGGAGCATTGTGATGGGACGGGCATGGAGCATTATGATGCCCAGAGTTCTGGAGCATTGTGGTGACAAGGGCATGGAGCATTGTGATGACAAGGGCCATGGCCAATTCTGATGACAGGTGTCCTCGGGCATTGTGATGACAGAGGTTATCTAGCATTGTGATGAAAGGTACCATGGATCACTGTGATAACAGGGGCCATGGAGCATTGTGATGATAAAGGCCATGGAGCATTTTAATGAAAAGTGTCATGGAGAATTGTGATGAGACGGGCATGGAGCATTATGATGACAAGAGTTCTGGAGCATTGCGTTGACAAGGGAATGGAGCATTGTGATTACAGGGACCATGGAGGAGAGTGATGACATCTGTCATGGAACATTGTGCTGACAGGGGCCATGGAGCATTGTGATGACAGGTATAATGTGGCATTGTAATGACAGTGGTCATAGAGCATTGTGATGAAATGGATCATGGAGCAATGTGATTACAGGGACCATGTAGCATTGCGAATGCATAGGCTATGGAGCATTGTGATGACAGGAGTCAAGGAGCATTGTGATGTAAGTGGTCATGGATCATTGTGATGACAAGTGTCCTGGACCACAGTGATGACACGGGTCATGGAGCATTGTGATGGCAAGGGCCATGGCGAATTGTGATGACATGTGTCTTGGGGCATTGTGATGACAGTGGTCATCTAGAATTGTGATAAAAGGTATCATGGAGCACTGTGATGACAGGGGCCATGGAGTATTGTAATGACAAGGCCATGGAACATTGTGATGACAAGTATCATGGAGCTTTGTGATGACACGAGCATTCATCATTATGATGACAAGAGTTCTGGAGCATTGTGATGACAAGGGCATGGAGCATTGTGATTACAGGGTCATGGAGCATTGTGATGACAACTGTCATGGAACATTGTGATGACAGGGTTCATGGAGCATTGTGATTAAAGGGGCCATGGAGCATTTTGATGACAAGGGCAGGCGAACATTTTGATTACATTGGTAATGGAGCATTGTGATGACATGGGCAGGGAACATTGTGAAGACAGGTGTAATGGAACATTGTGATTACAGGGGACATGGAGCATTTTGATGACATGGGCAGGCAACATTGTGATGACAGGTGTCATGGAGCATTGGGATGACAATTGTCATGGAACGTTGTGCTGACAGGGATCATGGAGCATTGTGATGAGACGGTCATTGGAGCATTGTGATGACAGGCGTACTGGAGCCTTCTGAGGAAAGGTGTCATGAGTCATTGTGATTACAGCGATCATGGAACATTGTGATGACAGTGGTCATGGAGCATTGTAACGACAGGGGCCATGGAGCATTGTGATGACAGGGGTCATGGGGCATTGTGATGAGAGTGGTCATGGAGCATTGTGATGAAAGGCGTCATGGAGCACTGTGATCACAGGGGCCATGTATAATTGTGATGACAAAGGCCATGGAGCATTGTGATGACAGTTGTCATGGAGCATTGTGTTGAAAGGGGCATGGAGCATTGTGACGACAATGGTCATGGAGCATTGTGATGACTGGTATCATGGAGCATTGTTCTGAAAGAGGTCATGGGGCAGTGTAATGACAAGTATCATGGAGGATGTGATGAAAGGAGTCATGGAGCATTGTGATTAAATGGATCATGAGGCATTTTGATGACAAGAGTCATGGAACATTGTGATGACAGGGCTAATGGAGCATTGTGATGACAAGGGCTATGGAGCATTGTGATGACTGGGGTCATGGAGCATTGTGATGAAAGGGGTCATGGATCACTACGATGACAGGGGTAATGGAGCATTGTGATGATATGGGCATGGAGCATTGTGATGACAGGAGCCATGGAGCATTGTGAATGCATAGGCCATGGAGCAATGAAATGACAGGGGTCAAGGAGCATTGTGATGTAAGTTGTCATGGAGCATTGTGATGACAAGTGTCCATGAACATTGTGATGACATGGTTCATGGAGCATTGTGATGACAAGTGCCATGGCGAATTGTGATGACAGGTGTCATGGGGCATTGTGATGACAGTGGTCATGTAGAATTGTAATGAAAGGTATCATGGAGGACTCTGACGACAGGGGCCGTGGAGCACTGTGATGACAGTGGTCATCTAGAATTGTGATGAAATATACCAGGGAGCATTGTGATGACAGGGGTCATGGATCACCGCAATTATAGGGGCCATGGAGCATTGTGCATACAAAGATCATGGAGCATTGAGATGACAGGGGTCATGGATCATTGTGATGACAAGGGTCCTGGAACCTTGTGATGACACGGTTCATGGAGCATTGTGATGACAAGGTTCTTCAAGCATTGTGATGACACGGGCATGGAGCATTATGATGACAAGAGTTCTGGAGCATTGTGATGAAAAGGGTATGGAGCACTGTGATTACAGGGGGCCAGGAGCATTGTGATTACATGGGCATTGAATATTGTGATGACAGGGGTTCATGGAGCACTGTGATGACAAGTGTCATGGAACATTGTGCTGACAGGGTTCATGGAGCATTGTGATGAGAGGGGCCTTGGAGCATTATGATGATACGCATCATGGGGCCTTGTGATGACAGCGGTCTTGGAGCATTGTGATGAAAGGGATCATGGAGCAATGTGATTACAGGGGCCATGGAGCATTTTGAATGCATATGCCATGGAGCAGTGTGCTGACAGGGGCCATGGAGCATTGTGATGACAGGTATAATGTGGCATTGTAATGACAGTGGTCATAGAGCATTGTGATGAAATGGATCATGGAGCAATGTGATTACAGGGACCATGTAGCATTGCGAATGCATAGGCTATGGAGCATTGTGATGACAGGAGTCAAGGAGCATTGTGATGTAAGTGGTCATGGATCATTGTGATGACAAGTGTCCTGGACCACAGTGATGACACGGGTCATGGAGCATTGTGATGGCAAGGGCCATGGCGAATTGTGATGACATGTGTCTTGGGGCATTGTGATGACAGTGGTCATCTAGAATTGTGATAAAAGGTATCATGGAGCACTGTGATGACAGGGGCCATGGAGTATTGTAATGACAAGGCCATGGAACATTGTGATGACAAGTATCATGGAGCTTTGTGATGACACGAGCATTCATCATTATGATGACAAGAGTTCTGGAGCATTGTGATGACAAGGGCATGGAGCATTGTGATTACAGGGTCATGGAGCATTGTGATGACAACTGTCATGGAACATTGTGATGACAGGGTTCATGGAGCATTGTGATTAAAGGGGCCATGGAGCATTTTGATGACAAGGGCAGGCGAACATTTTGATTACATTGGTAATGGAGCATTGTGATGACATGGGCAGGGAACATTGTGAAGACAGGTGTAATGGAACATTGTGATTACAGGGGACATGGAGCATTTTGATGACATGGGCAGGCAACATTGTGATGACAGGTGTCATGGAGCATTGTGATGACAATTGTCATGGAACGTTGTGCTGACAGGGATCATGGAGCATTGTGATGAGACGGTCATTGGAGCATTGTGATGACAGGCGTACTGGAGCCTTCTGAGGAAAGGTGTCATGAGTCATTGTGATTACAGCGATCATGGAACATTGTGATGACAGTGGTCATGGAGCATTGTAACGACAGGGGCCATGGAGCATTGTGATGACAGGGGTCATGGGGCATTGTGATGAGAGTGGTCATGGAGCATTGTGATGAAAGGGGTCATGGAGCACTGTGATCACAGGGGCCATGTATAATTGTGATGACAAAGGCCATGGAGCATTGTGATGACAGTTGTCATGGAGCATTGTGTTGAAAGGGGCATGGAGCATTGTGACGACAATGGTCATGGAGCATTGTGATGACTGGTATCATGGAGCATTGTTCTGAAAGAGGTCATGGGGCAGTGTAATGACAAGTATCATGGAGGATGTGATGAAAGGAGTCATGGAGCATTGTGATTAAATGGATCATGAGGCATTTTGATGACAAGAGTCATGGAACATTGTGATGACAGGGCTAATGGAGCATTGTGATGACAAGGGCTATGGAGCATTGTGATGACTGGGGTCATGGAGCATTGTGATGAAAGGGGTCATGGATCACTACGATGACAGGGGTAATGGAGCATTGTGATGATATGGGCATGGAGCATTGTGATGACAGGAGCCACGGAGCATTGTGAATGCATAGGCCATGGAGCAATGAAATGACAGGGGTCAAGGAGCATTGTGATGTAAGTTGTCATGGAGCATTGTGATGACAAGTGTCCATGAACATTGTGATGACATGGTTCATGGAGCATTGTGATGACAAGTGCCATGGCGAATTGTGATGACAGGTGTCATGGGGCATTGTGATGACAGTGGTCATGTAGAATTGTAATGAAAGGTATCATGGAGGACTCTGACGACAGGGGCCGTGGAGCACTGTGATGACAGTGGTCATCTAGAATTGTGATGAAATATACCAGGGAGCATTGTGATGACAGGGGTCATGGATCACCGCAATTATAGGGGCCATGGAGCATTGTGCATACAAAGATCATGGAGCATTGAGATGACAGGGGTCATGGATCATTGTGATGACAAGGGTCCTGGAACCTTGTGATGACACGGTTCATGGAGCATTGTGATGACAAGGTTCTTCAAGCATTGTGATGACACGGGCATGGAGCATTATGATGACAAGAGTTCTGGAGCATTGTGATGAAAAGGGTATGGAGCACTGTGATTACAGGGGACCAGGAGCATTGTGATTACATGGGCAGTGAATATTGTGATGACAGGGGTTCATGGAGCACTGTGATGACAAGTGTCATGGAACATTGTGATGACAGGGTTCATGGAGCATTGTGATGAGAGGGGCCTTGGAGCATTATGATGATACGCATCATGGGGCCTTGTGATGACAGCGGTCTTGGAGCATTGTGATGAAAGGGATCATGGAGCAATGTGATTACAGGGGCCATGGAGCATTTTGAATGCATAGGCCATGGAGCACTGTGATGACAGGGGTCATGGAGCATTGTGATGAATGTGGTCATAGTTCATTGTGATGATAAGTGTCCAGGAACATTGTGATGACATGGATCATGGAGCATTGTGATGACAAGGGCCATGGCGAATTGTGATGAGAGGTGTCATGGGGCCTTGTGATGACAGTGGTCATCTAGAATTGTGATGAAAGGTAACATGGAGCACTATGATAACAGGGGCCATGGAGCATTGTGATGACAAAGGCCATGGAGCATTTTGATGACAAGTGTCATGGAGCATTGTGATGGGACGGGCATGGAGCATTATGATGCCCAGAGTTCTGGAGCATTGTGGTGACAAGGGCATGGAGCATTGTGATGACAAGGGCCATGGCCAATTCTGATGACAGGTGTCCTCGGGCATTGTGATGACAGAGGTTATCTAGCATTGTGATGAAAGGTACCATGGATCCCTGTGATAACAGGGGCCATGGAGCATTGTGATGATAAAGGCCATGGAGCATTTTAATGAAAAGTGTCATGGAGAATTGTGATGAGACGGGCATGGAGCATTATGATGACAAGAGTTATGGAGCATTGCGTTGACAAGGGAATGGAGCATTGTGATTACAGGGACCATGGAGGATAGTGAGGACATCTGTCATGGAACATTGTGCTGACAGGGGCCATGGAGCATTGTGATGACAGGTATAATGTGGCATTGTAATGACAGTGGTCATAGAGCGTTGTGATGAAATGGATCACGGAGCAATGTGATTACAGGGACCATGTAGCATTGCGAATGCATAGGCTATGGAGCATTGTGATGAGAGGAGTCAAGGAGCATTGTGATGTAAGTGGTCATGGATCATTGTGATGACAAGTGTCCTGGACCACAGTGATGACACGGGTCATGGAGCATTGTGATGGCAAGGGCCATGGCGAATTGTGATGACATGTGTCTTGGGGCATTGTGATGACAGTGGTCATCTAGAATTGTGATAAAAGGTATCATGGAGCACTGTGATGACAGGGGCCATGGAGTATTGTAATGACAAGGCCATGGAACATTGTGATGACAAGTATCATGGAGCTTTGTGATGACACGAGCATTCATCATTATGATGACAAGAGTTCTGGAGCATTGTGATGACAAGGGCATGGAGCATTGTGATTACAGGGTCATGGAGCATTGTGATGACAACTGTCATGGAACATTGTGATGACAGGGTTCATGGAGCATTGTGATTAAAGGGGCCATGGAGCATTTTGATGACAAGGGCAGGCGAACATTTTGATTACATTGGTAATGGAGCATTGTGATGACATGGGCAGGGAACATTGTGAAGACAGGTGTAATGGAACATTGTGATTACAGGGGACATGGAGCATTTTGATGACATGGGCAGGCAACATTGTGATGACAGGTGTCATGGAGCATTGGGATGACAATTGTCATGGAACGTTGTGCTGACAGGGATCATGGAGCATTGTGATGAGACGGTCATTGGAGCATTGTGATGACAGGCGTACTGGAGCCTTCTGAGGAAAGGTGTCATGAGTCATTGTGATTACAGCGATCATGGAACATTGTGATGACAGTGGTCATGGAGCATTGTAACGACAGGGGTCATGGAGCATTGTGATGACAGGGGTCATGGGGCATTGTGATGAGAGTGGTCATGGAGCATTGTGATGAAAGGCGTCATGGAGCACTGTGATCACAGGGGCCATGTATAATTGTGATGACAAAGGCCATGGAGCATTGTGATGACAGTTGTCATGGAGCATTGTGTTGAAAGGGGCATGGAGCATTGTGACGACAATGGTCATGGAGCATTGTGATGACTGGTATCATGGAGCATTGTTCTGAAAGAGGTCATGGGGCAGTGTAATGACAAGTATCATGGAGGATGTGATGAAAGGAGTCATGGAGCATTGTGATTAAATGGATCATGAGGCATTTTGATGACAAGAGTCATGGAACATTGTGATGACAGGGCTAATGGAGCATTGTGATGACAAGGGCTATGGAGCATTGTGATGACTGGGGTCATGGAGCATTGTGATGAAAGGGGTCATGGATCACTACGATGACAGGGGTAATGGAGCATTGTGATGATATGGGCATGGAGCATTGTGATGACAGGAGCCACGGAGCATTGTGAATGCATAGGCCATGGAGCAATGAAATGACAGGGGTCAAGGAGCATTGTGATGTAAGTTGTCATGGAGCATTGTGATGACAAGTGTCCATGAACATTGTGATGACATGGTTCATGGAGCATTGTGATGACAAGTGCCATGGCGAATTGTGATGACAGGTGTCATGGGGCATTGTGATGACAGTGGTCATGTAGAATTGTAATGAAAGGTATCATGGAGGACTCTGACGACAGGGGCCGTGGAGCACTGTGATGACAGTGGTCATCTAGAATTGTGATGAAATATACCAGGGAGCATTGTGATGACAGGGGTCATGGATCACCGCAATTATAGGGGCCATGGAGCATTGTGCATACAAATATCATGGAGCATTGAGATGACAGGGGTCATGGATCATTGTGATGACAAGGGTCCTGGAACCTTGTGATGACACGGTTCATGGAGCATTGTGATGACAAGGTTCTTCAAGCATTGTGATGACACGGGCATGGAGCATTATGATGACAAGAGTTCTGGAGCATTGTGATGAAAAGGGTATGGAGCACTGTGATTACAGGGGACCAGGAGCATTGTGATTACATGGGCAGTGAATATTGTGATGACAGGGGTTCATGGAGCACTGTGATGACAAGTGTCATGGAACATTGTGATGACAGGGTTCATGGAGCATTGTGATGAGAGGGGCCTTGGAGCATTATGATGATACGCATCATGGGGCCTTGTGATGACAGCGGTCTTGGAGCATTGTGATGAAAGGGATCATGGAGCAATGTGATTACAGGGGCCATGGAGCATTTTGAATGCATAGGCCATGGAGCACTGTGATGACAGGGGTCATGGAGCATTGTGATGAATGTGGTCATAGTTCATTGTGATGATAAGTGTCCAGGAACATTGTGATGACATGGATCATGGAGCATTGTGATGACAAGGGCCATGGCGAATTGTGATGAGAGGTGTCATGGGGCCTTGTGATGACAGTGGTCATCTAGAATTGTGATGAAAGGTAACATGGAGCACTATGATAACAGGGGCCATGGAGCATTGTGATGACAAAGGCCATGGAGCATTTTGATGACAAGTGTCATGGAGCATTGTGATGGGACGGGCATGGAGCATTATGATGCCCAGAGTTCTGGAGCATTGTGGTGACAAGGGCATGGAGCATTGTGATGACAAGGGCCATGGCCAATTCTGATGACAGGTGTCCTCGGGCATTGTGATGACAGAGGTTATCTAGCATTGTGATGAAAGGTACCATGGATCCCTGTGATAACAGGGGCCATGGAGCATTGTGATGATAAAGGCCATGGAGCATTTTAATGAAAAGTGTCATGGAGAATTGTGATGAGACGGGCATGGAGCATCATGATGACAAGAGTTCTGGAGCATTGCGTTGACAAGGGAATGGAGCATTGTGATTACAGGGACCATGGAGGATAGTGAGGACATCTGTCATGGAACATTGTGCTGACAGGGGCCATGGAGCATTGTGATGACAGGTATAATGTGGCATTGTAATGACAGTGGTCATAGAGCATTGTGATGAAATGGATCACGGAGCAATGTGATTACAGGGACCATGTAGCATTGCGAATGCATAGGCTATGGAGCATTGTGATGACAGGAGTCAAGGAGCATTGTGATGTAAGTGGTCATGGATCATTGTGATGACAAGTGTCCTGGACCACAGTGATGACACGGGTCATGGAGCATTGTGATGGCAAGGGCCATGGCGAATTGTGATGACATGTGTCTTGGGGCATTGTGATGACAGTGGTCATCTAGAATTGTGATAAAAGGTATCATGGAGCACTGTGATGACAGGGGCCATGGAGTATTGTAATGACAAGGCCATGGAACATTGTGATGACAAGTATCATGGAGCTTTGTGATGACACGAGCATTCATCATTATGATGACAAGAGTTCTGGAGCATTGTGATGACAAGGGCATGGAGCATTGTGATTACAGGGTCATGGAGCATTGTGATGACAACTGTCATGGAACATTGTGATGACAGGGTTCATGGAGCATTGTGATTAAAGGGGCCATGGAGCATTTTGATGACAAGGGCAGGCGAACATTTTGATTACATTGGTAATGGAGCATTGTGATGACATGGGCAGGGAACATTGTGAAGACAGGTGTAATGGAACATTGTGATTACAGGGGACATGGAGCATTTTGATGACATGGGCAGGCAACATTGTGATGACAGGTGTCATGGAGCATTGGGATGACAATTGTCATGGAACGTTGTGCTGACAGGGATCATGGAGCATTGTGATGAGACGGTCATTGGAGCATTGTGATGACAGGCGTACTGGAGCCTTCTGAGGAAAGGTGTCATGAGTCATTGTGATTACAGCGATCATGGAACATTGTGATGACAGTGGTCATGGAGCATTGTAACGACAGGGGCCATGGAGCATTGTGATGACAGGGGTCATGGGGCATTGTGATGAGAGTGGTCATGGAGCATTGTGATGAAAGGGGTCATGGAGCACTGTGATCACAGGGGCCATGTATAATTGTGATGACAAAGGCCATGGAGCATTGTGATGACAGTTGTCATGGAGCATTGTGTTGAAAGGGGCATGGAGCATTGTGACGACAATGGTCATGGAGCATTGTGATGACTGGTATCATGGAGCATTGTTCTGAAAGAGGTCATGGGGCAGTGTAATGACAAGTATCATGGAGGATGTGATGAAAGGAGTCATGGAGCATTGTGATTAAATGGATCATGAGGCATTTTGATGACAAGAGTCATGGAACATTGTGATGACAGGGCTAATGGAGCATTGTGATGACAAGGGCTATGGAGCATTGTGATGACTGGGGTCATGGAGCATTGTGATGAAAGGGGTCATGGATCACTACGATGACAGGGGTAATGGAGCATTGTGATGATATGGGCATGGAGCATTGTGATGACAGGAGCCACGGAGCATTGTGAATGCATAGGCCATGGAGCAATGAAATGACAGGGGTCAAGGAGCATTGTGATGTAAGTTGTCATGGAGCATTGTGATGACAAGTGTCCATGAACATTGTGATGACATGGTTCATGGAGCATTGTGATGACAAGTGCCATGGCGAATTGTGATGACAGGTGTCATGGGGCATTGTGATGACAGTGGTCATGTAGAATTGTAATGAAAGGTATCATGGAGGACTCTGACGACAGGGGCCGTGGAGCACTGTGATGACAGTGGTCATCTAGAATTGTGATGAAATATACCAGGGAGCATTGTGATGACAGGGGTCATGGATCACCGCAATTATAGGGGCCATGGAGCATTGTGCATACAAAGATCATGGAGCATTGAGATGACAGGGGTCATGGATCATTGTGATGACAAGGGTCCTGGAACCTTGTGATGACACGGTTCATGGAGCATTGTGATGACAAGGTTCTTCAAGCATTGTGATGACACGGGCATGGAGCATTATGATGACAAGAGTTCTGGAGCATTGTGATGAAAAGGGTATGGAGCACTGTGATTACAGGGGACCAGGAGCATTGTGATTACATGGGCAGTGAATATTGTGATGACAGGGGTTCATGGAGCACTGTGATGACAAGTGTCATGGAACATTGTGATGACAGGGTTCATGGAGCATTGTGATGAGAGGGGCCTTGGAGCATTATGATGATACGCATCATGGGGCCTTGTGATGACAGCGGTCTTGGAGCATTGTGATGAAAGGGATCATGGAGCAATGTGATTACAGGGGCCATGGAGCATTTTGAATGCATAGGCCATGGAGCACTGTGATGACAGGGGTCATGGAGCATTGTGATGAATGTGGTCATAGTTCATTGTGATGATAAGTGTCCAGGAACATTGTGATGACATGGATCATGGAGCATTGTGATGACAAGGGCCATGGCGAATTGTGATGAGAGGTGTCATGGGGCCTTGTGATGACAGTGGTCATCTAGAATTGTGATGAAAGGTAACATGGAGCACTATGATAACAGGGGCCATGGAGCATTGTGATGACAAAGGCCATGGAGCATTTTGATGACAAGTGTCATGGAGCATTGTGATGGGACGGGCATGGAGCATTATGATGCCCAGAGTTCTGGAGCATTGTGGTGACAAGGGCATGGAGCATTGTGATGACAAGGGCCATGGCCAATTCTGATGACAGGTGTCCTCGGGCATTGTGATGACAGAGGTTATCTAGCATTGTGATGAAAGGTACCATGGATCCCTGTGATAACAGGGGCCATGGAGCATTGTGATGATAAAGGCCATGGAGCATTTTAATGAAAAGTGTCATGGAGAATTGTGATGAGACGGGCATGGAGCATTATGATGACAAGAGTTCTGGAGCATTGCGTTGACAAGGGAATGGAGCATTGTGATTACAGGGACCATGGAGGATAGTGAGGACATCTGTCATGGAACATTGTGCTGACAGGGGCCATGGAGCATTGTGATGACAGGTATAATGTGGCATTGTAATGACAGTGGTCATAGAGCATTGTGATGAAATGGATCATGGAGCAATGTGATTACAGGGACCATGTAGCATTGCGAATGCATAGGCTATGGAGCATTGTGATGACAGGAGTCAAGGAGCATTGTGATGTAAGTGGTCATGGATCATTGTGATGACAAGTGTCCTGGACCACAGTGATGACACGGGTCATGGAGCATTGTGATGGCAAGGGCCATGGCGAATTGTGATGACATGTGTCTTGGGGCATTGTGATGACAGTGGTCCTCTAGAATTGTGATAAAAGGTATCATGGAGCACTGTGATGACAGGGGCCATGGAGTATTGTAATGACAAGGCCATGGAACATTGTGATGACAAGTATCATGGAGCTTTGTGATGACACGAGCATTCATCATTATGATGACAAGAGTTCTGGAGCATTGTGATGACAAGGGCATGGAGCATTGTGATTACAGGGTCATGGAGCATTGTGATGACAACTGTCATGGAACATTGTGATGACAGGGTTCATGGAGCATTGTGATTAAAGGGGCCATGGAGCATTTTGATGACAAGGGCAGGTGAACATTTTGATTACATTGGTAATGGAGCATTGTGATGACATGGGCAGGGAACATTGTGAAGACAGGTGTAATGGAACATTGTGATTACAGGGGACATGGAGCATTTTGATGACATGGGCAGGCAACATTGTGATGACAGGTGTCATGGAGCATTGGGATGACAATTGTCATGGAACGTTGTGCTGACAGGGATCATGGAGCATTGTGATGAGACGGTCATTGGAGCATTGTGATGACAGGCGTACTGGAGCCTTCTGAGGAAAGGTGTCATGAGTCATTGTGATTACAGCGATCATGGAACATTGTGATGACAGTGGTCATGGAGCATTGTAACGACAGGGGCCATGGAGCATTGTGATGACAGGGGTCATGGGGCATTGTGATGAGAGTGGTCATGGAGCATTGTGATGAAAGGGGTCATGGAGCACTGTGATCACAGGGGCCATGTATAATTGTGATGACAAAGGCCATGGAGCATTGTGATGACAGTTGTCATGGAGCATTGTGTTGAAAGGGGCATGGAGCATTGTGACGACAATGGTCATGGAGCATTGTGATGACTGGTATCATGGAGCATTGTTCTGAAAGAGGTCATGGGGCAGTGTAATGACAAGTATCATGGAGGATGTGATGAAAGGAGTCATGGAGCATTGTGATTAAATGGATCATGAGGCATTTTGATGACAAGAGTCATGGAACATTGTGATGACAGGGCTAATGGAGCATTGTGATGACAAGGGCTATGGAGCATTGTGATGACTGGGGTCATGGAGCATTGTGATGAAAGGGGTCATGGATCACTACGATGACAGGGGTAATGGAGCATTGTGATGATATGGGCATGGAGCATTGTGATGACAGGAGCCACGGAGCATTGTGAATGCATAGGCCATGGAGCAATGAAATGACAGGGGTCAAGGAGCATTGTGATGTAAGTTGTCATGGAGCATTGTGATGACAAGTGTCCATGAACATTGTGATGACATGGTTCATGGAGCATTGTGATGACAAGTGCCATGGCGAATTGTGATGACAGGTGTCATGGGGCATTGTGATGACAGTGGTCATGTAGAATTGTAATGAAAGGTATCATGGAGGACTCTGACGACAGGGGCCGTGGAGCACTGTGATGACAGTGGTCATCTAGAATTGTGATGAAATATACCAGGGAGCATTGTGATGACAGGGGTCATGGATCATCGCAATTATAGGGGCCATGGAGCATTGTGCATACAAAGATCATGGAGCATTGAGATGACAGGGGTCATGGATCATTGTGATGACAAGGGTCCTGGAACCTTGTGATGACACGGTTCATGGAGCATTGTGATGACAAGGTTCTTCAAGCATTGTGATGACACGGGCATGGAGCATTATGATGACAAGAGTTCTGGAGCATTGTGATGAAAAGGGTATGGAGCACTGTGATTACAGGGGACCAGGAGCATTGTGATTACATGGGCAGTGAATATTGTGATGACAGGGGTTCATGGAGCACTGTGATGACAAGTGTCATGGAACATTGTGATGACAGGGTTCATGGAGCATTGTGATGAGAGGGGCCTTGGAGCATTATGATGATACGCATCATGGGGCCTTGTGATGACAGCGGTCTTGGAGCATTGTGATGAAAGGGATCATGGAGCAATGTGATTACAGGGGCCATGGAGCATTTTGAATGCATAGGCCATGGAGCACTGTGATGACAGGGGTCATGGAGCATTGTGATGAATGTGGTCATAGTTCATTGTGATGATAAGTGTCCAGGAACATTGTGATGACATGGATCATGGAGCATTGTGATGACAAGGGCCATGGCGAATTGTGATGAGAGGTGTCATGGGGCCTTGTGATGACAGTGGTCATCTAGAATTGTGATGAAAGGTAACATGGAGCACTATGATAACAGGGGCCATGGAGCATTGTGATGACAAAGGCCATGGAGCATTTTGATGACAAGTGTCATGGAGCATTGTGATGGGACGGGCATGGAGCATTATGATGCCCAGAGTTCTGGAGCATTGTGGTGACAAGGGCATGGAGCATTGTGATGACAAGGGCCATGGCCAATTCTGATGACAGGTGTCCTCGGGCATTGTGATGACAGAGGTTATCTAGCATTGTGATGAAAGGTACCATGGATCCCTGTGATAACAGGGGCCATGGAGCATTGTGATGATAAAGGCCATGGAGCATTTTAATGAAAAGTGTCATGGAGAATTGTGATGAGACGGGCATGGAGCATTATGATGACAAGAGTTCTGGAGCATTGCGTTGACAAGGGAATGGAGCATTGTGATTACAGGGACCATGGAGGATAGTGAGGACATCTGTCATGGAACATTGTGCTGACAGGGGCCATGGAGCATTGTGATGACAGGTATAATGTGGCATTGTAATGACAGTGGTCATAGAGCATTGTGATGAAATGGATCATGGAGCAATGTGATTACAGGGACCATGTAGCATTGCGAATGCATAGGCTATGGAGCATTGTGATGACAGGAGTCAAGGAGCATTGTGATGTAAGTGGTCATGGATCATTGTGATGACAAGTGTCCTGGACCACAGTGATGACACGGGTCATGGAGCATTGTGATGGCAAGGGCCATGGCGAATTGTGATGACATGTGTCTTGGGGCATTGTGATGACAGTGGTCATCTAGAATTGTGATAAAAGGTATCATGGAGCACTGTGATGACAGGGGCCATGGAGTATTGTAATGACAAGGCCATGGAACATTGTGATGACAAGTATCATGGAGCTTTGTGATGACACGAGCATTCATCATTATGATGACAAGAGTTCTGGAGCATTGTGATGACAAGGGCATGGAGCATTGTGATTACAGGGTCATGGAGCATTGTGATGACAACTGTCATGGAACATTGTGA
Organism: Balaenoptera ricei; assembly: GCF_028023285.1. NCBI lineage: Eukaryota > Metazoa > Chordata > Mammalia > Artiodactyla > Balaenopteridae > Balaenoptera > Balaenoptera ricei. Next base: position 193,813 of record NW_026777583.1, read on the forward strand.
TGACAGGGTTCATGGAGCATTGTGATTAAAGGGGCCATGGAGCATTTTGATGACAAGGGCAGGCGAACATTTTGATTACATTGGTAATGGAGCATTGTGATGACATGGGCAGGGAACATTGTGAAGACAGGTGTAATGGAACATTGTGATTACAGGGGACATGGAGCATTTTGATGACATGGGCAGGCAACATTGTGATGACAGGTGTCATGGAGCATTGGGATGACAATTGTCATGGAACGTTGTGCTGACAGGGATCATGGAGCATTGTGATGAGACGGTCATTGGAGCATTGTGATGACAGGCGTACTGGAGCCTTCTGAGGAAAGGTGTCATGAGTCATTGTGATTACAGCGATCATGGAACATTGTGATGACAGTGGTCATGGAGCATTGTAACGACAGGGGCCATGGAGCATTGTGATGACAGGGGTCATGGGGCATTGTGATGAGAGTGGTCATGGAGCATTGTGATGAAAGGGGTCATGGAGCACTGTGATCACAGGGGCCATGTATAATTGTGATGACAAAGGCCATGGAGCATTGTGATGACAGTTGTCATGGAGCATTGTGTTGAAAGGGGCATGGAGCATTGTGACGACAATGGTCATGGAGCATTGTGATGACTGGTATCATGGAGCATTGTTCTGAAAGAGGTCATGGGGCAGTGTAATGACAAGTATCATGGAGGATGTGATGAAAGGAGTCATGGAGCATTGTGATTAAATGGATCATGAGGCATTTTGATGACAAGAGTCATGGAACATTGTGATGACAGGGCTAATGGAGCATTGTGATGACAAGGGCTATGGAGCATTGTGATGACTGGGGTCATGGAGCATTGTGATGAAAGGGGTCATGGATCACTATGATGACAGGGGTAATGGAGCATTGTGATGATATGGGCATGGAGCATTGTGATGACAGGAGCCATGGAGCATTGTGAATGCATAGGCCATGGAGCAATGAAATGACAGGGGTCAAGGAGCATTGTGATGTAAGTTGTCATGGAGCATTGTGATGACAAGTATCCATGAACATTGTGATGACATGGTTCATGGAGCATTGTGATGACAAGTGCCATGGCGAATTGTGATGACAGGTGTCATGGGGCATTGTGATGACAGTGGTCATGTAGAATTGTAATGAAAGGTATCATGGAGGACTCTGACGACAGGGACCGTGGAGCACTGTGATGACAGTGGTCATCTAGAATTGTGATGAAATATACCAGGGAGCATTGTGATGACAGGGTCATGGATCACCGCAATTATAGGGGCCATGGATCATTGTGCATACAAAGATCATGGAGCATTGAGATGGCAGGGGTCATGGATCATTGTGATGACAAGGGTCCTGGAACCTTGTGATGACACGGTTCATGGAGCATTGTGATGACAAGGTTCTTCAAGCATTGTGATGACACGGGCATGGAGCATTATGATGACAAGAGTTCTGGAGCATTGTGATGAAAAGGGTATGGAGCACTGTGATTACAGGGGACCAGGAGCATTGTGATTACATGGGCAGTGAATATTGTGATGACAGGGGTTCATGGAGCACTGTGATGACAAGTGTCATGGAACTTTGTGATGACAGGGTTCATGGAGCATTGTGATGAGAGGGGCCTTGGAGCATTATGATGATACGCATCATGGGGCCTTGTGATGACAGCGGTCTTGGAGCATTGTGATGAAAGGGATCATGGAGCAATGTGATTACAGGGGCCATGGAGCATTTTGAATGCATAGGCCATGGAGCACTGTGATGACAGGGGTCATGGAGCATTGTGATGAATGTGGTCATAGTTCATTGTGATGATAAGTGTCCAGGAACATTGTGATGACATGGATCATGGAGCATTGTGATGACAAGGGCCATGGCGAATTGTGATGAGAGGTGTCATGGGGCCTTGTGATGACAGTGGTCATCTAGAATTGTGATGAAAGGTAACATGGAGCACTATGATAACAGGGGCCATGGAGCATTGTGATGACAAAGGCCATGGAGCATTTTGATGACAAGTGTCATGGAGCATTGTGATGGGACGGGCATGGAGCATTATGATGCCCAGAGTTCTGGAGCATTGTGGTGACAAGGGCATGGAGCATTGTGATGACAAGGGCCATGGCCAATTCTGATGACAGGTGTCCTCGGGCATTGTGATGACAGAGGTTATCTAGCATTGTGATGAAAGGTACCATGGATCACTGTGATAACAGGGGCCATGGAGCATTGTGATGATAAAGGCCATGGAGCATTTTAATGAAAAGTGTCATGGAGAATTGTGATGAGACGGGCATGGAGCATCATGATGACAAGAGTTCTGGAGCATTGCGTTGACAAGGGAATGGAGCATTGTGATTACAGGGACCATGGAGGATAGTGATGACATCTGTCATGGAACATTGTGCTGACAGGGGCCATGGAGCATTGTGATGACAGGTATAATGTGGCATTGTAATGACAGTGGTCATAGAGCATTGTGATGAAATGGATCATGGAGCAATGTGATTACAGGGACCATGTAGCATTGCGAATGCATAGGCTATGGAGCATTGTGATGACAGGAGTCAAGGAGCATTGTGATGTAAGTGGTCATGGATCATTGTGATGACAAGTGTCCTGGACCACAGTGATGACACGGGTCATGGAGCATTGTGATGGCAAGGGTCATGGCGAATTGTGATGACATGTGTCTTGGGGCATTGTGATGACAGTGGTCCTCTAGAATTGTGATAAAAGGTATCATGGAGCACTGTGATGACAGGGGCCATGGAGTATTGTAATGACAAGGCCATGGAACATTGTGATGACAAGTATCATGGAGCTTTGTGATGACACGAGCATTCATCATTATGATGACAAGAGTTCTGGAGCATTGTGATGACAAGGGCATGGAGCATTGTGATTACAGGGTCATGGAGCATTGTGATGACAACTGTCATGGAACATTGTGATGACAGGGTTCATGGAGCATTGTGATTAAAGGGGCCATGGAGCATTTTGATGACAAGGGCAGGCGAACATTTTGATTACATTGGTAATGGAGCATTGTGATGACATGGGCAGGGAACATTGTGAAGACAGGTGTAATGGAACATTGTGATTACAGGGGACATGGAGCATTTTGATGACATGGGCAGGCAACATTGTGATGACAGGTGTCATGGAGCATTGGGATGACAATTGTCATGGAACGTTGTGCTGACAGGGATCATGGAGCATTGTGATGAGTCGGTCATTGGAGCATTGTGATGACAGGCGTACTGGAGCCTTCTGAGGAAAGGTGTCATGAGTCATTGTGATTACAGCGATCATGGAACATTGTGATGACAGTGGTCATGGAGCATTGTAACGACAGGGGCCATGGAGCATTGTGATGACAGGGGTCATGGGGCATTGTGATGAGAGTGGTCATGGAGCATTGTGATGAAAGGGGTCATGGAGCACTGTGATCACAGGGGCCATGTATAATTGTGATGACAAAGGCCATGGAGCATTGTGATGACAGTTGTCATGGAGCATTGTGTTGAAAGGGGCATGGAGCATTGTGACGACAATGGTCATGGAGCATTGTGATGACTGGTATCATGGAGCATTGTTCTGAAAGAGGTCATGGGGCAGTGTAATGACAAGTATCATGGAGGATGTGATGAAAGGAGTCATGGAGCATTGTGATTAAATGGATCATGAGGCATTTTGATGACAAGAGTCATGGAACATTGTGATGACAGGGCTAATGGAGCATTGTGATGACAAGGGCTATGGAGCATTGTGATGACTGGGGTCATGGAGCATTGTGATGAAAGGGGTCATGGATCACTATGATGACAGGGGTAATGGAGCATTGTGATGATATGGGCATGGAGCATTGTGATGACAGGAGCCATGGAGCATTGTGAATGCATAGGCCATGGAGCAATGAAATGACAGGGGTCAAGGAGCATTGTGATGTAAGTTGTCATGGAGCATTGTGATGACAAGTATCCATGAACATTGTGATGACATGGTTCATGGAGCATTGTGATGACAAGTGCCATGGCGAATTGTGATGACAGGTGTCATGGGGCATTGTGATGACAGTGGTCATGTAGAATTGTAATGAAAGGTATAATGGAGGACTCTGACGACAGGGACCGTGGAGCACTGTGATGACAGTGGTCATCTAGAATTGTGATGAAATATACCAGGGAGCATTGTGATGACAGGGTCATGGATCACCGCAATTATAGGGGCCATGGATCATTGTGCATACAAAGATCATGGAGCATTGAGATGACAGGGGTCATGGATCATTGTGATGACAAGGGTCCTGGAACCTTGTGATGACACGGTTCATGGAGCATTGTGATGACAAGGTTCTTCAAGCATTGTGATGACACGGGCATGGAGCATTATGATGACAAGAGTTCTGGAGCATTGTGATGAAAAGGGTATGGAGCACTGTGATTACAGGGGACCAGGAGCATTGTGATTACATGGGCAGTGAATATTGTGATGACAGGGGTTCATGGAGCACTGTGATGACAAGTGTCATGGAACATTGTGATGACAGGGTTCATGGAGCATTGTGATGAGAGGGGCCTTGGAGCATTATGATGATACGCATCATGGGGCCTTGTGATGACAGCGGTCTTGGAGCATTGTGATGAAAGGGATCATGGAGCAATGTGATTACAGGGGCCATGGAGCATTTTGAATGCATAGGCCATGGAGCACTGTGATGACAGGGGTCATGGAGCATTGTGATGAATGTGGTCATAGTTCATTGTGATGATAAGTGTCCAGGAACATTGTGATGACATGGATCATGGAGCATTGTGATGACAAGGGCCATGGCGAATTGTGATGAGAGGTGTCATGGGGCCTTGTGATGACAGTGGTCATCTAGAATTGTGATGAAAGGTAACATGGAGCACTATGATAACAGGGGCCATGGAGCATTGTGATGACAAAGGCCATGGAGCATTTTGATGACAAGTGTCATGGAGCATTGTGATGGGACGGGCATGGAGCATTATGATGCCCAGAGTTCTGGAGCATTGTGGTGACAAGGGCATGGAGCATTGTGATGACAAGGGCCATGGCCAATTCTGATGACAGGTGTCCTCGGGCATTGTGATGACAGAGGTTATCTAGCATTGTGATGAAAGGTACCATGGATCACTGTGATAACAGGGGCCATGGAGCATTGTGATGATAAAGGCCATGGAGCATTTTAATGAAAAGTGTCATGGAGAATTGTGATGAGACGGGCATGGAGCATCATGATGACAAGAGTTCTGGAGCATTGCGTTGACAAGGGAATGGAGCATTGTGATTACAGGGACCATGGAGGATAGTGATGACATCTGTCATGGAACATTGTGCTGACAGGGGCCATGGAGCATTGTGATGACAGGTATAATGTGGCATTGTAATGACAGTGGTCATAGAGCATTGTGATGAAATGGATCATGGAGCAATGTGATTACAGGGACCATGTAGCATTGCGAATGCATAGGCTATGGAGCATTGTGATGACAGGAGTCAAGGAGCATTGTGATGTAAGTGGTCATGGATCATTGTGATGACAAGTGTCCTGGACCACAGTGATGACACGGGTCATGGAGCATTGTGATGGCAAGGGCCATGGCGAATTGTGATGACATGTGTCTTGGGGCATTGTGATGACAGTGGTCCTCTAGAATTGTGATAAAAGGTATCATGGAGCACTGTGATGACAGGGGCCATGGAGTATTGTAATGACAAGGCCATGGAACATTGTGATGACAAGTATCATGGAGCTTTGTGATGACACGAGCATTCATCATTATGATGACAAGAGTTCTGGAGCATTGTGATGACAAGGGCATGGAGCATTGTGATTACAGGGTCATGGAGCATTGTGATGACAACTGTCATGGAACATTGTGATGACAGGGTTCATGGAGCATTGTGATTAAAGGGGCCATGGAGCATTTTGATGACAAGGGCAGGCGAACATTTTGATTACATTGGTAATGGAGCATTGTGATGACATGGGCAGGGAACATTGTGAAGACAGGTGTAATGGAACATTGTGATTACAGGGGACATGGAGCATTTTGATGACATGGGCAGGCAACATTGTGATGACAGGTGTCATGGAGCATTGGGATGACAATTGTCATGGAACGTTGTGCTGACAGGGATCATGGAGCATTGTGATGAGACGGTCATTGGAGCATTGTGATGACAGGCGTACTGGAGCCTTCTGAGGAAAGGTGTCATGAGTCATTGTGATTACAGCGATCATGGAACATTGTGATGACAGTGGTCATGGAGCATTGTAACGACAGGGGCCATGGAGCATTGTGATGACAGGGGTCATGGGGCATTGTGATGAGAGTGGTCATGGAGCATTGTGATGAAAGGGGTCATGGAGCACTGTGATCACAGGGGCCATGTATAAGTGTGATGACAAAGGCCATGGAGCATTGTGATGACAGTTGTCATGGAGCATTGTGTTGAAAGGGGCATGGAGCATTGTGACGACAATGGTCATGGAGCATTGTGATGACTGGTATCATGGAGCATTGTTCTGAAAGAGGTCATGGGGCAGTGTAATGACAAGTATCATGGAGGATGTGATGAAAGGAGTCATGGAGCATTGTGATTAAATGGATCATGAGGCATTTTGATGACAAGAGTCATGGAACATTGTGATGACAGGGCTAATGGAGCATTGTGATGACTGGGGTCATGGAGCATTGTGATGAAAGGGGTCATGGATCACTACGATGACAGGGGTAATGGAGCATTGTGATGATATGGGCATGGAGCATTGTGATGACAGGAGCCATGGAGCATTGTGAATGCATAGGCCATGGAGCAATGAAATGACAGGGGTCAAGGAGCATTGTGATGTAAGTTGTCATGGAGCATTGTGATGACAAGTGTCCATGAACATTGTGATGACATGGTTCATGGAGCATTGTGATGACAAGTGCCATGGCGAATTGTGATGACAGGTGTCATGGGGCATTGTGATGACAGTGGTCATGTAGAATTGTAATGAAAGGTATCATGGAGGACTCTGACGACAGGGGCCGTGGAGCACTGTGATGACAGTGGTCATCTAGAATTGTGATGAAATATACCAGGGAGCATTGTGATGACAGGGGTCATGGATCACCGCAATTATAGGGGCCATGGAGCATTGTGAATACAAAGATCATGGAGCATTGAGATGACAGGGGTCATGGATCATTGTGATGACAAGGGTCCTGGAACCTTGTGATGACACGGTTCATGGAGCATTGTGATGACAAGGTTCTTCAAGCATTGTGATGACACGGGCATGGAGCATTATGATGACAAGAGTTCTGGAGCATTGTGATGAAAAGGGTATGGAGCACTGTGATTACAGGGGACCAGGAGCATTGTGATTACTTGGGCAGTGAATATTGTGATGACAGGGGTTCATGGAGCACTGTGATGACAAGTGTCATGGAACATTGTGATGACAGGGTTCATGGAGCATTGTGATGAGAGGGGCCTTGGAGCATTATGATGATACGCATTATGGGGCCTTGTGATGACAGCGGTCTTGGAGCATTGTGATGAAAGGGATCATGGAGCAATGTGATTACAGGGGCCATGGAGCATTTTGAATGCATAGGCCATGGAGCACTGTAATGACAGGGGTCATGGAGCATTGTGATGAATGTGGTCATAGTTCATTGTGATGATAAGTGTCCAGGAACATTGTGATGACATGGATCATGGAGCATTGTGATGACAAGGGCCATGGCGAATTGTGATGAGAGGTGTCATGGGGCCTTGTGATGACAGTGGTCATCTAGAATTGTGATGAAAGGTAACATGGAGCACTATGATAACAGGGGCCATGGAGCATTGTGATGACAAAGGCCATGGAGCATTTTGATGACAAGTGTCATGGAGCATTGTGATGGGACGGGCATGGAGCATTATGATGCCCAGAGTTCTGGAGCATTGTGGTGACAAGGGCATGGAGCATTGTGATGACAAGGGCCATGGCCAATTCTGATGACAGGTGTCCTCGGGCATTGTGATGACAGAGGTTATCTAGCATTGTGATGAAAGATACCATGGATCCCTGTGATAACAGGGGCCATGGAGCATTGTGATGATAAAGGCCATGGAGCATTTTAATGAAAAGTGTCATGGAGAATTGTGATGAGACGGGCATGGAGCATCATGATGACAAGAGTTCTGGAGCATTGCGTTGACAAGGGAATGGAGCATTGTGATTACAGGGACCATGGAGGAGAGTGATGACATCTGTCATGGAACATTGTGCTGACAGGGGCCATGGAGCATTGTGATGACAGGTATAATGTGGCATTGTAATGACAGTGGTCATAGAGCATTGTGATGAAATGGATCATGGAGCAATGTGATTACAGGGACCATGTAGCATTGCGAATGCATAGGCTATGGAGCACTGTGATGACAGGAGTCAAGGAGCATTGTGATGTAAGTGGTCATGGATCATTGTGATGACAAGTGTCCTGGACCACAGTGATGACACGGGTCATGGAGCATTGTGATGGCAAGGGCCATGGCGAATTGTGATGACATGTGTCTTGGGGCATTGTGATGACAGTGGTCCTCTAGAATTGTGATAAAAGGTATCATGGAGCACTGTGATGACAGGGGCCATGGAGTATTGTAATGACAAGGCCATGGAACATTGTGATGACAAGTATCATGGAGCTTTGTGATGACACGAGCATTCATCATTATGATGACAAGAGTTCTGGAGCATTGTGATGACAAGGGCATGGAGCATTGTGATTACAGGGTCATGGAGCATTGTGATGACAACTGTCATGGAACATTGTGATGACAGGGTTCATGGAGCATTGTGATTAAAGGGGCCATGGAGCATTTTGATGACAAGGGCAGGCGAACATTTTGATTACATTGGTAATGGAGCATTGTGATGACATGGGCAGGGAACATTGTGAAGACAGGTGTAATGGAACATTGTGATTACAGGGGACATGGAGCATTTTGATGACATGGGCAGGCAACATTGTGATGACAGGTGTCATGGAGCATTGGGATGACAATTGTCATGGAACGTTGTGCTGACAGGGATCATGGAGCATTGTGATGAGACGGTCATTGGAGCATTGTGATGACAGGCGTACTGGAGCCTTCTGAGGAAAGGTGTCATGAGTCATTGTGATTACAGCGATCATGGAACATTGTGATGACAGTGGTCATGGAGCATTGTAACGACAGGGGCCATGGAGCATTGTGATGACAGGGGTCATGGGGCATTGTGATGAGAGTGGTCATGGAGCATTGTGATGAAAGGGGTCATGGAGCACTGTGATCACAGGGGCCATGTATAATTGTGATGACAAAGGCCATGGAGCATTGTGATGACAGTTGTCATGGAGCATTGTGTTGAAAGGGGCATGGAGCATTGTGACGACAATGGTCATGGAGCATTGTGATGACTGGTATCATGGAGCATTGTTCTGAAAGAGGTCATGGGGCAGTGTAATGACAAGTATCATGGAGGATGTGATGAAAGGAGTCATGGAGCATTGTGATTAAATGGATCATGAGGCATTTTGATGACAAGAGTCATGGAACATTGTGATGACAGGGCTAATGGAGCATTGTGATGACAAGGGCTATGGAGCATTGTGATGACTGGGGTCATGGAGCATTGTGATGAAAGGGGTCATGGATCACTACGATGACAGGGGTAATGGAGCATTGTGATGATATGGGCATGGAGCATTGTGATGACAGGAGCCACGGAGCATTGTGAATGCATAGGCCATGGAGCAATGAAATGACAGGGGTCAAGGAGCATTGTGATGTAAGTTGTCATGGAGCATTGTGATGACAAGTGTCCATGAACATTGTGATGACATGGTTCATGGAGCATTGTGATGACAAGTGCCATGGCGAATTGTGATGACAGGTGTCATGGGGCATTGTGATGACAGTGGTCATGTAGAATTGTAATGAAAGGTATCATGGAGGACTCTGACGACAGGGGCCGTGGAGCACTGTGATGACAGTGGTCATCTAGAATTGTGATGAAATATACCAGGGAGCATTGTGATGACAGGGGTCATGGATCACCGCAATTATAGGGGCCATGGAGCATTGTGCATACAAAGATCATGGAGCATTGAGATGACAGGGGTCATGGATCATTGTGATGACAAGGGTCCTGGAACCTTGTGATGACACGGTTCATGGAGCATTGTGATGACAAGGTTCTTCAAGCATTGTGATGACACGGGCATGGAGCATTATGATGACAAGAGTTCTGGAGCATTGTGATGAAAAGGGTATGGAGCACTGTGATTACAGGGGACCAGGAGCATTGTGATTACATGGGCAGTGAATATTGTGATGACAGGGGTTCATGGAGCACTGTGATGACAAGTGTCATGGAACATTGTGATGACAGGGTTCATGGAGCATTGTGATGAGAGGGGCCTTGGAGCATTATGATGATACGCATCATGGGGCCTTGTGATGACAGCGGTCTTGGAGCATTGTGATGAAAGGGATCATGGAGCAATGTGATTACAGGGGCCATGGAGCATTTTGAATGCATAGGCCATGGAGCACTGTGATGACAGGGGTCATGGAGCATTGTGATGAATGTGGTCATAGTTCATTGTGATGATAAGTGTCCAGGAACATTGTGATGACATGGATCATGGAGCATTGTGATGACAAGGGCCATGGCGAATTGTGATGAGAGGTGTCATGGGGCCTTGTGATGACAGTGGTCATCTAGAATTGTGATGAAAGGTAACATGGAGCACTATGATAACAGGGGCCATGGAGCATTGTGATGACAAAGGCCATGGAGCATTTTGATGACAAGTGTCATGGAGCATTGTGATGGGACGGGCATGGAGCATTATGATGCCCAGAGTTCTGGAGCATTGTGGTGACAAGGGCATGGAGCATTGTGATGACAAGGGCCATGGCCAATTCTGATGACAGGTGTCCTCGGGCATTGTGATGACAGAGGTTATCTAGCATTGTGATGAAAGGTACCATGGATCACTGTGATAACAGGGGCCATGGAGCATTGTGATGATAAAGGCCATGGAGCATTTTAATGAAAAGTGTCATGGAGAATTGTGATGAGACGGGCATGGAGCATCATGATGACAAGAGTTCTGGAGCAT